>NW_028270141.1:136700416-136851644 GCF_037043375.1 Chiloscyllium plagiosum
CTTCTATACAAGGATAGAACCCCCCCAGTCCTCCACGGTAGACAATTCTAAAGATTCACTATCCTTTGTGTGAAGAAATTTCAGACAAACTTATAGGCCCTTGATCCTATAACTGCGTTCTATGCTAGGGGAAATAATATTACTGCATCTACATTGTCAAGCCCCTTCATAATCTTAAATGTGTCAACTTGTTCATCTTCAATCTTTTAAGCTCTAACATAATGGCATGCATTGATAGTTGGATAACGGGCAGAAAACAGATAATCAAAATAAATGAACCATTTCCAGTTTGGCAAGCTGTGACTTTTGAGGTGATACAAAAATCATTGTTTCAGCTATTCACAGTTTTTGCATATGATTTGGACTTGCTGACCAAAAGTGATACTTCCAAATTTGCTGACAAGACCAAGTTTGGTGGGAATGTGAGTTGTGAGGAGGACAGAAAGGCTTTAAAGGGATTTAGACAGGCTGAATGAATGGAGTGTGAATATATTAAATAGAATATCATGTGGAAATCATTAAATTATTCATCTTGGTGGGTAAAAACTGAAATTTAGTGTGTTTCTTAAATGGTGAGAGATTGGAAAGTGTTGTTGTGCAAAGGGATCTGGCTGCCCTTGTTCATATGTCACTGGAAGCTAGCAGGCCAAGAGGATATACAGGGCTAAGAAGTTTTCTGCAATTGTCTCGAATCTTGGTGAGATCAAACTTGGAATATCGTTACAGTTTTGGTGTCTTTACCTTGCGATAGAGTGAAAGCAATGAAGGTTCACCAGGTTGATTCCTAGGGTGGTGGGGTTGACCATTGAGAAGACTATGCTCGTACAATCTACAGAATAAAAGAATAGGAGGGATTCTGTTGAAGCATATAAAATGAAAAAGCAGATCTTTCAAGGTAGTAATCTCAGGACTGCCACATGAGCCATGGATAAACTATGGTCAATAAAATTGAGGAATTAAATACAAGGCTCAAAGATTGGTTTGGTTGGAATGAACTTCAGTTTATGTGTCTCACAAGTACCAGTTCTGGAATAGAAGGGAACTATTCCACTGAGACAGGCTGCTCATGAATCATGGTGTGCCCAGGGTCCTGGTAAATCAATTAACTATGACTATAGAGAGAGTTTTAATCTCATTGACTTGGGGAGGGGGCTTGGGAGAGGGGAAATGTAGCTGACAAAGCATGCAGATATGGCAGTTTTACAAGGCAGGTTTTGGATAATGATCAAAAAGCCAAAGAACAGCGGATGCTGGAAATCAGAAACATAATCAGAAATTGCTGGAGAAACTCATCAGGCCTGGCAGCATCTGTGGAGAGAAAGCAGAGTTAACATTTCGGGTCCAGGGTCACACATAATGAGGGAAAATGGCATTAGGATAGGTGACTATTAGAACAGATGGCAGAACAGGCTCACGTGGCTGAGCGGCCTACTCCTGTTCCTACTTCCTATGTTGAGGAAGTCTCTCATCACAGAACAATCTCTTCACTCCAGGAACCAAATTGGTGAACCTTTGCTGTATTGGCTCTATCCCTATCCTTAATTATGGAGAGTAAAATTGCACAGAATATTCCAGGCCTTGTGTAACTGTAGCTAGATTTATTTATTTTTGCACTGCAGTTCCTTTGTGATAAAGGCTAATGTGACATCTGCTTTCCTAGTTGCTTGCCACATCTCTTTGCTAATTTTTAGTGTTCTTTGTTCGGATGCAGAAAGTTCCTGTGAACGTCAAGTTTCACATCTTTTAAAAATTTTGCTCTTCTGTGTTAGTTACCAAAGTGAATAACCTCACCCTTCCCCATATTGTATTCCATTTGCCAAATTGTTGTCCAATCACTTAAACTGTCTTTATCTTTTTACAGCTTCTTGGAGTCTCTCATATAGCATGGTGGCTCAGTGATTAGCACTGCAGCCTCACAGCGCCAGGGACCTGAGTTCAATTCCAGCCTCGGATGATTGTCTGAGTGGAATTTGCACATTCTCCCCGTGCCTGTCTGGGTTTCCTCCGGGTGCTCCAGTTTCCTGCCACAGTCCAAAGATATGCAGGTTAGTGAATTGGCCATGCTAAATTGCCCATAGTGTTCAGCGATGTGTTGGTTGGGTGCATTAGTCAGGGGAAATGTAAACTAATGGGGTAGGGGAATGGGTCTGGGTGGGATGCTCTTCAGAGGTTAGTGTGGGCATGTTGGGCCAAATGGCCTGTTTCCACACTGTAGAGATTATATGATTCCGTGATTCTAACTTGAATTCCCTCCAACATTTGTGTCATTAGAAAATACAGATACATTACTTTGACTCTTCATCTAAGTCACTAAGAAAGATTGTAAGCAGCTGAGACTATGGTACTGCTTCTTGCAGTTCTCCACTAGCTAAACAGTAAGTACCCGAAATGTGTTGGACAGTGGCAGGGGCTGAGGACCTTCATTGCTACCTTCTTGATCCCCTTTCCTACCAGACTTGAAGTCCCACAGAGCTCAAAATATTGCACATTTTTGGGATGTAGCGACCATTGAAAAATTAGTCTAAAGCAATTGTGACAATAATTAAATGTCCTTTTAATTCACACAGCTTGACTTAGAAGGTTCTCTGTCCCCTGTGATTGCTGCCAAAAAAGCCAGGCCTTCAGATGTTGGCTCAGAAGAGGTAAGGAAATTATACTTCGACTATTTCAATGGGAAACAGCGTGTAAACGACTGTTTTGTTCAAGACGAATTCCCGTTGCATGTGAAATATTTGCACTTGAATTGTGCAATACCCTAGTGGTTGTGAGCCCCAAGGTCACGATTTAAAATTCTGCCACATGCCATTCAGACTGGTCATTTGGAACCCAAGACTCGTTTGTTGAGAGTATCCAATTCAAGGAAAGGGAATGTTTACCCAGTCAGACCTGTGTGTCATTCCAGGCTCCTGCAACAATTGAATAATCAAGGAAGTTGGAATGTGCATTAAAATCTGTCTTATCAGGTCACAAACAACAAAGCTACTTCAATGTAGATAAGAAAACCTCTTTTAGTTCATTTGGGAACACCGACATCCAACGGTGTCCAAAACGATTTCAAAGTTTTTGCCTCATTGCCCTATTTGGATGCCCATTTCTCATGTTGATCACTCTTGTTATCAAATTAGAATTGGAAATTCCTTTCAACCATTTCTTTGTGTGTTGTGTTCTTCCTGCCTTTAAGCACGCTTTATCTTTGAGTCACCTCGTTTCTTACCAGTTGTTGACCATATGACTCCTGGATGTTTGTTCACCTTTTCACTTGAAGAGGAACCGTAGCTTTGCAGAGGAGAAATGCAATTATTCTCAGTATTTCCATTTTTACAATTGGTCGTCATGCTGCAGTAACTAGTAATGGAAAAATAAACACAATGCAAATTGACGCAACAGAGAAGCAGATTATCTGAAGTGTAATTTTTGCAACCATGTACTTTTGCTACAGTATGTGTGACTCTATTTGAAAACCTAGTGGTTGCATTGTAGGAGCAACAAAATTGGCTATATAATGTATAAATTTGCTGTGGGAAATGCTGTTAGGAAAATGACAATCCAGTCATGGTGTTGTCCCTGACAAGCCGATCTTGTCCAGAAAGACGCAGAGACTTATAAGGCTCACTGGCTTCAATTCAAATACATGTTTTTTTATTATTTTCAGGACTGGGAATACCTGCTTTCGTGTGACTATCATCATAATTTTGAGTCTCACCTTTTAGCTGGTGTGCTGCATTTAGACCCTCTAGAGGTCTTGCATCCCAAAGAAGAGACATTTCCAAACCTTGGCTTGGATTCAACCACTTTACTTTTCAACCACATTCCTGCCATTTTCTTTGTGCTACACTTGATCTATGAGGAGCTAAAGCTGGATAATCTGATGAGGGAAGGTGCACGTTCACTTGTCATTCTCTTGTACCAGCTGGCAAGGTAAGTATCCCTCTTGTGGAGAGACTAGAACCAGGGGACACTTTGGCAGATACTCAGTTTCAGAGTGTGAATACTAGACTTATTTCATTGGACTGTGGAGACAATTTTATAATTCATTCTAAGTTTAGTGGCATGAAACTTATACAAATCTGATGGCCTAAACCATTTTTTTCTCAAACAGTTCCAGATTTAAGAATACAATTGTCTTTTCGGTTAAAACAGACCAGCTCCAGAGTTGATTGCAAGCCATTGGACTTTGTATATTAAGAGTTAAGTTCTTCTCTTCTGTGGCTACTGCAGTTATGTTCATGTCCTTGGAGAGGGGGTAAGCAGTGTTTCCCAGTACCCTCATAGCTTTAAGAGAGAGATGGGCTCTGCAGGAGCCAGAGTGCTTTATATCTCCCTCCAATTCTCATTTTGATTTAGTCCCTCACTCTTTTTCTACCCTACCTTTATGTTATTACTGCACTGCCTCTAGTGGATGATGCTTGTAGTTTATTTCTGTAAGTATTCAAATGAGGTATATGGTGATAGTCTATTTTTCAAAAAAAGCAGGACTGAGTTCTTCAAAAGTGCTGTGGTGCAGTGGTAGTATCCCTCCCTCTGAGCAGGAAGCCCCAGGTTCAAGTTACGTCTGCTCCAGATGTTTGTCATAACACCTCTGAACAAGTTGATTAAAAATATCTAAGAGCTAAGTTCTAACGGGCCAGAAAGACTCAATTCAAGCCCTCGTCTAAACAGGTGCGTTTGGAAAAAAAAGACCACTTTCTTCTAAATCAAAGTGAGAATTTGAGGAGGAGATGATGTAGTCCATGTCCCTGAAAGCTGTGAGGATGCTGGTGAACACTGAGTATTCCTGCTCCAAGGGCAGTCAGGCATGAACGTAACTGCAAGAAAACAAAGCGCAACTATTAAAACCAAAAGTCCAGTGCGCTTCACTGATTTGTAAGGACTCTGGTGGCACAGTGGTAGTTAGGTATATTCCAGGCTGAAATCTTCAGATTTTCGATCAGTCAGGGAATCAAGGCAGGAAAGTAGAGTTGAGGATAATGAGATCTGCCGTTGAACGGTGGAGCAGATTCAGTGGGCTGAATGGCCTATTTCTATTCCTAGGTCTTACAGCACCTCCCTGCCTGGGCCAGCTTCAAGCCCCACCTGCTCTCGGCACACATCATTGACATGCCTGAACATGTTGATAAATAAGAAGAGCTAAATTCTTAAAGGCTCTTGCAACACAGTGGTAGTATCCCTATCTCTGCGCCAAAACGCCTAGGTTCAAGTCCCACCTGCCCCTGAAGTGCATCACAGCATGTGTGGACAGGTCGATTTAAAACAAAAGATTTTGAGGTTTTCTGTGGAGCAGTTGTTCAGCAATTTTGGGGATTGACTCGAAAGGTGGTGGTTCCAGACCATCCAGGGATTTAAGTTTTGCTCCCATCAGCTTTCGTTGACATGTTGTTCTGCAAGAGAAACAGAAGGGACTTTTGTGGTTCAGTGGTAGTGTCCCTATCTCAGAGCCAGGAGGCATGGGTTCAGATCCTACCTGCTCCAGAGGTGTGTCATAACGTCCCTGAGCAGTTTGATTAGAAATTGATAAGAAACAGCTGAGTTCTTCCCCAGTGGTGCATTGGTCTCCGAACAGGGAAAGTGGCCAGAAAGGAAACAAAGATTTGTACCATTTTATAGATTTAGAGTAAAATCTTTGTAAATCTCGAAGTCTTTTGCTGCCTGATTTGCTGTACAGATATTGGCATATCAAATCAAAATAACATGAAGATTTCGATCCAAACTCACCTGGGTTGGTGACTCCCCAAATTAAACCTCTTCCGCTTCAGTGACTGGCTTGCTTGAACTAACCTTTCTCACTTCTGAACTGAATTCCTGATTCTCCTGAACCGAGACTTTGAACCTTCTGATCTGAAGTTCAAAACAAAACTAAAGACATTTTGGTCTGTTGTTAACACAGCAGTGTGAATATTCCATCTATTAATACGACAGAGGTCGTCCCAGACAATAATCACATATTTCCTGGGATTGATGCATTTAGGTTACTCTTCAACATGATTTTCTGAACTCTTTTAAAAATAAAACTTCACAGAACCAGCCCAAATCCGTCTACTCTATTACAAAATCCAAATCCCATAACATAATATATATATATATATATATATATATATAAAAGACTCTGGTGCGGCCGCATCTGGAATATTGTGTGCAGTTTTGGTCGCCATACTATAGGAAGGATGTGGAGGCACTGGAACAGGTGCAGAGGAGGTTTACCAGGATGTTGCCTGGTATGGAAGGAAGATCGTATGAGGAAAGACTGAGACACTTGGGGCTGTTTTCATTAGAGAAAAGAAGGTTTAGGGGTGACTTGATTGAGGTGTACAAGATGATTAGGGGGTTAGATAGGGTTGACAGTGTGAACCTTTTCCCGCGTATGGAGTCGGGTATTACAAGGGGGCATAGCTTTAAATTAAGGGGGGGTAGATATAGGACTGAAGTTAGGGGTAGGTTCTTCACTCAGCGAGTCGTAAGTTCATGGAATGCCCTGCCAGTAGCAGTGGTGGACTCTCCCTCTTTATGGGCATTTAAGCGGGCATTGGATAGGTATATGGAGGATAGTGGGTTAGTATAGGTTAGGTGGGCTTGGACCGGCGCAACATCGAGGGCCAAAGGGCCTGTACTGCGCTGTATTCTTCTTTGTTCTATGTTCTATATATATATATATATATATATATTGCATATGGTACATCACATTAGATGCAGCTTAGAGAAGATTCATTCAGCTTATTGTTCATTGAAGGGCTTCTCCGACCACAAAGGATTGAGAAGATTGGGCCTATACCCCTTGGAGTTTAGAAGAATGAGGGGTAATCTCATTGAATTGTAAGAGATGGTGTGGATCGTTGATTGGGACAGTAGTGAAGAATGTTTTAAGAACAGGAAGACTGCCTTTGAATTCATTTAAGAATTTGCTTTCTGTCCAATGGCTGCTAGTCAACATCTACAGAAAACAGTGGAGGCAAGCTAATTGAACTGATTGAAGGCAGAGTTTGCTCGATTTCTGATAGACAGGGTGTTTGATGTTTAAGTTTATATGGAAGCTGACAAGCCAATTGATATACAACCAGATAAGCCGTGACCTTATTGAATGGGTAGTAGAGCGGGCTAGAAGGGCTGAATGGCCTACACCTGCTCCCAAATCCAGTGTTCCTTTGATGAGACTGTCCACTTTTTATGTAAAAAGGGAACCATGTAATTAATTAGGCTTTTTATATAAGTCATGAATGCAATTGGAAAAACATATTTTTCCACATTTTTCATAGTCATTTATTGCTGTGTTGCTTGTTACCTTAGTCTAAGTAAAAACTCGTTATTTTCTTCATCCTTGGTATATAGAATTTAAAGTTGAATACTTTATTTCAATAGTAGCACTGACATAACTCATTGAAAGTATCGCTGAGAAAAAGCAGTTGACTGTTAAAGTTTTCAGTCTTTCCTTCATTGAAAGTGTAATCCACAGTTTGGTTTGTATCATCTGACAGAGATTTGAAGTTGGACATGTACATGGATTCTTATTGGAGGGACTACCCTTTATTGGTGAAGGCTTTGAAACAAACCTGTAAAATCGATCAAGGTAACACACTGCTTTTCTTGGCATCTGAAATGTAGGGTTTCTTTTGCAAGGTTCGCAGTGAAGTAATATCTGCCTTTGAACTTCATACATGGGAGGTTTCTTCAGGGTGGGATTGCTGAGGGCAAAATGATCTGTCTGAGGCCCAGAAGCAACTGCATTGAAATCTGTCATTAGCTTATATTTTAAAAACTACATAACACATAACTACTTGCACATGTTAGTTTCAATTTTAATTCAGTGTTGCTTCATATTAGTCTGGCAAGAAAGAACTATCACAAACCTCTATTTTTGGGACTGATGACAACTCATTTCTGCGCTGTTGGCAATGAAAGCATAGCAGACCACATGATGTACACATTTAAGGATTATAGGTTGAAGGATGGAAGAATGTGCTGACCTGATTGAGGCCATGCCAGTAACTGTGGAGCAATGGGTTGAATGAACTCCATCTGGGCCTTTATTACTCTGGCTTTACAAAAGCTTAACTGGAAGTTGGTCAGAAAGGAATGTGATTGGAAGGAAGTTTAAATGTAAAACAGAGACAGTTTGTCAGCGAAATGAACTTTGCCTTGGCTGAGCTCAGCTATGGCCCAGGCTTGAATCTGAGATTTTCTTGGTCACTTGACATCCTGTGAGGCAGGAGAAAGTGAGGACTGCAAGTGCTGGAGGTCAGAGTCAAAAAGTGTGGTGCTGGGAAAGCACAGCAGGTCAGGCAGCATCCGAGGAACAGGAGAGTCAACGTTTCGAGCATAAGCCCTTCATCAGAAATGTGAGGCGGTCCATTTATCCACGAGTGAGGGGCTCCAGTTGTAAGATTAAAGTAATTGTGCTTAATCACTGATCAGGTACTTAATGCAAATCTTAATTAAAAGGCTCATTTTGACAAGCTAACAAATACCCTTGATTTTGACATTGTACCAGGTGACAAATGTGAAAGGAAACTTGATTTATTTGATTGTCACATGTATCTTATAATAAGATATAGTGAAAATTCTTGTATATTGTCGCCACTGTCTGGCACCAACTTAAAACACAGAAAAATACATCAAAAATAGAATATGAATGCAGAAACATGAATAAATAAATAAAGAAAGAAAACTTGTTACTGGCATAAAGTTGTAGAACCTCTATAAAGCTATTAAGATTTTAAGATCTTGCTTTTTTAACACAGCACACGCAAGACTAATGCACCAGCCGCCTTTCCTCACTGCTGAACCTCCAAGCATCTATCAGTGGCTAAGTTCTTGTCTAAATGGTGACATAATGTCCCCTTTCCCTTACCTGCCTGGCATCTGTGAAAGAACAAAATTAATCGTGCAGGTAAGTCAGCATTTTGCCATGGTTTTCAGTTGCTTTATTGTTTTGGAGGAATAATGGGGGATTTATGACATTTATGCCATCTACAAATTGCCATTTAAACTGTGCAATGTTTTCAGCAAGTCTGCATCTTGTTTCTCTTTCAGATTTGTAAATGATTTGGCAAAATGGGTCAATGCATTGACGTTCCTCCATTTAATCTTTCTTCCCTGTTATTTTGAACTTGTTTCATTAGATATGGAGCCAGCAGATCCTGTGCAAAATCCATTGATTGTCAGCTGTATGTTCTCAGGTCCCATGGGCTGGGGCACACATTGCTATCTCTTCTTGATCTTGTAATATTCTGTATACTTCTTAATCATCCAAATTTCTATTTCTGACCTCAAGTATTGTCATTTTTGGAGACAGAGAAAATGTGATAACCAAGGCACATTTCTAAACTTATCTGGTGCGCATAGATATGATTAACTTGAATAATTTGTTTACTACTGAAGTGGGTAAGCACTGTCAGTTAGAAGTGGTAGTGCTCATGCACAGTTTGACAATTCTGTAGACATTTTTATGCATTTTACAAGATTAAATGTTCACTGAAGCATGTAACCACCATAAGCAATCCCTTCGTATGAATAAAGTATACTCTCGTGGCTCAATTTAACAGAAGCATTGACAATATATCTTTTATTAGACTTGTTTTTAAAGAAACAAAACTCTTTGGATGTTGGGACCAAAGGAAAGCTTTTAAATTTATTGCAGAGAGTGAGAGTGCTTGAAACTGCTTCATTCTGAAAGCAATTAAGAATAGCTTTGGAATTAGTCACACATTTTGTTTGTTCCCTGTTTCAGTGTCATGAAATAAATCTGGTGAAAGGCGAGGAGGCCTTTTATGACAGAAAGTTTTTAAAAATGTATTTATTGAATGTAGGTGTCACTGTACATTTTTAATTGCCCTTGGAATTTGTGATCTTTATTTTATTTGTCTCTTTTTATTCTTCTCACTGTCACACTATATTTCACAGCAAGAAATTCTGGCTCCCACCGATCTGTTCATTCCGTGTTAATGTTGTTTTAGAGTCAGAGAGTCATAGAGGTTTACAGCGTGAAAACAGGCCCTTTGGCCCAACTTATCCAAGCCGCCCAGTTTTCACAATTAAGTTAGCCTCATTTGCCTGCGTTTGATCCGAATCCCTCCACACTATCCCATCTATATATCTGTCCACATGTTTCTTAAATGACAAAATTGTACTCGCCTCCACCACCAACTCTGGCAGCCCATTCCAGACACCACCCTCTGTGTGGAAAAAAATTACCCCTCTGGACCCTTTTGTATTGCTCCCGTCTCACCTTAAACTTGTGCGCTCTAGTTTTAGACTCCCCCTACCATGGGGAAAAGCTGTTGGCTATCTACCTTATCTCTGCTTGTATAAGGTCACCTCTCTGTCTCCTACACTTCAGGGCAAAAAAAAGTCCCAGCCTACCCAGCCTCTCCTTATAACTCAAACCTTCCAGTCCAGGTAACATCCAATTAAACTTTTCTGCGCTCTTTTTAGGTTAATAGTATCTTTCTCATGAGTGACCAGAACTTCAGACTCTTGAAGTTTCTTTTTATCTTGCTCACAGCTTAGTACATTTTAACATTTTGTGTTTTTTGAAGTTATTCCCTGCACAGTCTGGGCCATTAGTGTTTATCAGGAAAGGTAACCATCCTAACTCTGACCCAGAAGAATCTAATTGTATACTTTTATGCAATTCAGAAAGGCACTGTTTAGCACTGTGCTGTGTTTCCTGTCCGTCAGCCAACTTTGTATCCACTCCCATGAACTTTGAATCCACTCCCATGAACTTTGACTATGCTAAGAAATCTATTCAGTAAAACAGCCACTCAACAGTACAGTTAGGCTCAACTGCAAAAATTGTAAATCGTATCTTGTAAATTAAAAGGCAACATGAACTTTGTGCAGAGCCTGCATCAGAAGCAAAGGAATTGAGTTAATCTTATATTGCAATCCTTGCACCATTTTTGAGAGTTATCCATTTATTTTTTCTATGGGGCAACCACAGCAGCTTGGGCTGTTTTCACAGCAGACAGAAAGTTGAGGAAAGGTTGGGAATTCAAAATTATGAGCGGTTTTGATTAAGTAAACAATGCGAATTGACAAAAGAGTCAGAGGAGGGAGTAGCAAATACTTACAATCTCGATGCATTGCCTGATCGGATTCAAAAGTAATATTTAAAACTGATCGAATAAATATTTGAAAAAGGTTTACGGGCAATTGGGGATGCAGGTATGATTGCATGTAGAGCTCTGTCAGATTACTGGCACAGGCCTGATGGTCCGAATGGTATTCTGTACTCTATGATTACATTTTATGAGGACGGTTTTCAAACTTATTTAATTGTGGCTTTGGTAATCTCGCACTAAGTTCCTGCTCAATGTCTGATCTTTGTGCAACTGACGAAATGTGTATTTCTAAGTTGCACCAGATAATGAGTTCAAAATACATTTTAAAAAAAGAGTATTGAAGGGGTTGAGTCAGTTTGTAAAAGGAGATGGAAACTGTAATCTATGAAGGCAGACAAGAGTATAAAAGCTGCATTATCAGCAAGATGGAACTGACCTTGAGTGAAATGCAGCCAATGTCTGTAAAGCCTGTGGGAAAACAACAGATAAATTAAGACACCTGGACGCACAAGAGTACAAGTTGCAATATTTATGTTGTAATGTCTTGTAGAAAGATTAGCAGAGGTTGACTAGCTCATTTGATTGGACGGCTGGTTTGTGATGTAGAGTGATGGCAACAGAGCGGGTTCGTTTCACCGCTGGCTGAGATTAGCATGATGGTCCCATCTTCTCAACTTGGCCCCTCACCCTGAGGAATGGTGACCTCAAGATTAGACTCGCCACCAGATGTGTTTCCAATGAGAGAGCAACCCTGTGGTCTTTTGGGACAATGGCAACTTTACTTTTATGAAGATTTCTATAATCCATCAGAGGTTAGTTTTACATTCCATGATGACAAGACTGCCTCTTCTTGTGTGCTCATGCAATAAACGATAGTTAACCTGCTTTCCTGGGTCCCCTCAACAATTTCTCAATGTGTCCACATGACAGTATATTTATACCAGTTCTGTCTTGCTTCCATTACTGGTTCAACATTCAGATAGTTTTTTGCTGCAAAATTTATGAAAGATGTATAAATTTTGGGGAAAAAAGTTAAATTCCTTCATCTGTGATCACAGAAAAGAAAGAAATGTTAAATTTCAGTGGTTTGCAGCAATCTCATTTGAAGACTTTGCAATGATAATTATCTACATCCTGTATATTTTTAAATACTTGGGGTAAAATTGTACTCTGGAATGTATTTCTGAGAACCTCCCTTTCCCGTCACTAAGCAATAGCAAAAACAAAGTAAAATACTTAAAATGTTTGGGAGGAGTTACACAATTGTTACCCAGCAACAGTGAAGGAATAGTGAGGTAAGTCCAAGTTGCAGTGGTATGTGGTTTGTAAGAGAATTTGCAGGTGGTAAAGATCTCATACAAGTTGATAGTATTCCATTACGCTCCTAACTTGTGCATTGTAGATGATAGAGAGGGTTTGGGGAGTCAGGAGGTGAATCACTGCAGAACTCCCAACCTTTGACCTGCTTTTGTAGCCGCAATACTTATGTGGTTGGGCTAATTACATTTCTGGTGAGTGGTGAACATTGTGGGGTGGTGGTCAAATTATTGGATTCAGAAACTGCCTACTATTTGTGTTGTAAGATGGCTACCTAGCATTCATCAGTCCAAATTTGACCCTTTCAGGTTCAAGTCTTGATGCAGTCACAGATAGTGCTGAATGTGGCAATCATCAGCAAACATTCCAACTCTAACCTTACGGTAGATTTAGGATCGATGTAAAACTGATCAAGGTTGGGCCTGGGACACTATCCTGACGAGCTCTAGCCGTTTTCTGGGGTTGAGGTGATTGTCCTCCAACCACCTTTGTCCTCTCTTTGCTGTCTGCAGGATTTAATGGTGGTAATCTGGCGAAGGTTTACTAGTGGAATACTAATACTAAAATGCTAATAGAATCTGAAATTAAGAGCCTAATGATGACCATGAAATCATTGTCATTTGTTGGAAAATTCCATCTGGTTCACTAATGTCTGTTAGGGAAGAAAGCAGCTGTCCTTACCTGGTCTGGCCTACATGTGACTCCAGCCCCTCAGCAATGTGATTGACTCTTAACTATCCTTGAATAATGAAGGACGGGCATGAAATTCTGGCCTAGCCAGTAATATCCACATTCCAAGGAGCTTAAAATGGGTTAAATGATCTTAAAAATGCATTTTACTAAGATAATTGTTTATTTGGTGTGCACAGATCAGTCTCAGTAAACTGAGCAATTTTTGACCAAAAGGACATAAAGCATTCCTAAAACAAGTTAGCATATTTCAAGTTTACAAATCCAGCAGAACCTCACACTTTTGATCAGAGATTATTGATTGTTTTCGAGGGTGGTGCTTGATTTGGTTGGAATTAATCTTCTATCAGTGTGAAAACCTGTGGAAAAACATGCACTTAAGTTTTACTGTGACAATTCCTTGACTGCACTGGTTTGATCAATTCTGTCCAAATTGTGGAAAAGAGTGGAAACTGTGCCCCAGTAAACTCAGCATCTTGAAAGAGAAGATGGGCTTATTCTGTGTTGTACAAGGAGACATTATTTTTTATGTTCTTTGGATAATACGATGAAATGATCAGACGCAGGATGGGATCTATTATTGTCCACTGTGTGTGCAGTTTCCAACGATGATGCTGCTGGAGGGATATCGAGCTCAGATCATATGCAGGGAATCAAAATGGAATTTCATTTATCATCATATCATGTCCTTGGGATTTAATGCAGTCCCTGATAAAGTGACAATGGCACAGGCCAGAGAAGAACGAACTGACCCATTATTTCAAAATATGCACAAAGAAATCTGATGGAGAACGGAGAAGGGGCCAGTGCAGTCAGGGAATTGTCACAGTAAAACTTAAGTGCATGTTTTTCACAGGTTTTCACACTGATAGAAGATTAATTCCAACCAAATCAAGCACCACCCACATAAACAATCAATAGTCTCTGATCAAAATTGTAAGAAGGAAAGAGAAATTGGATATATACTATATAAAGCGAAAATTGAGAGAGTTTATGGGGAAACATTGGTAGAACAAGATGAACGGATATCCGGGAGCCCCAGCCCAGCAATAATGGGCTGTAAGTCTCCCTTCATCCTCAATGATTCTTCAGTAAATATCTTGTAGTTACACAAGCTGGTAGCACAGAATTGGGGTCAGAGGTGGAAAAAGTTGACAGGCAATTTAACTAACCATTTCACAGGCTATTGAATGTATGGAGCAGATTCTGCAGGGTAATGAAAGGGGTTTGCTTTTGGCATATGAAGAAGCATCTGAATCTTTGTTTGAGGAAATGGTTGGAGAGTACAAGGTGGTCAATTGGGGTGTGAGGTATTTTCTGAGAAAATTTGCTTTTTGTTTTGCAGAGTTTTGCACTGTACGTACTTGGCGATGAAAAGGCACTATCACAAGAGTCATCTCAGTATTTATTTCGGATCGCAGCAGGTATTATCTTTAGATCATTTTCTACGCTCTCTGGGAAGACCACTGGGAAAGTGCATGGTCACAATTTTGATGGTCAACTCAATTTTGCGTGGGTTCTTTCACAATATCTACTGACTCAATATTCCTCTCAGTGGGTTGGTTTTATCAGCAAGTAATTTCATATCCTAGCTTGGTCCATTTTCTAATACTGCTGGCACTCACTAAATCGAATACGAAACACAAGCTGTAGCCTGTGTGAGGTAGCGAGAACTGGCACAGGCAGTGTTGAAATCCCTCTTAGTGCTAATCATCTAGCAACGAAAGATTGTTTTGCTGAGTAAAGGTTCCAGGGCTCTGTGTTTTGATAAGCACATGGGAGTTAACCTTGATGAGATTCAGCAATAAGTATTCCAGACTCATTGTCAGGAAATTACTTCATTGAAATTGCATCCAAAGAACTTGCTTGGCTAAGAATGGTTTTGAAATGCATTTAGTACTAGAGGCAACAAGAACTGTGACCCAGAAATGGAATTTACAGGGAATTGCCTGTTAAAGCTGTCATGCCTCAGAAAATGCGCATTATGCTTTGAAGTTAATTGCTTTGGTGCAAGGTTAAGATTAAGACAGCCTTTGGATGCAGCAGCCAGACTTTATTGCGGAAAGCTAAGTGATTATAAGATACAGATGCGGTTATTTCCTGCGCAATTTCTCACTCTGCAAAGATCCACCCTCATTCCTGATTGAACACACACAGCAGAAACTAGATGTCAGTGTTGGATCCAAGACGGAAAACTGAATCCCAGGGGCAGTTCTTGAAATGTCTCCAAGGCAACAAATTTGGGAAAGCAGAAGTTGAGTTCTGGAGCACCTTGTTAGTATGTTCTGCAAATCGCAGGGGAGAGGAAAAGTAGACAGTTAATTATAAATTGTATTCATGGAATAGGAGCCCTGCAGTTGAGGAACAAGAAGTTAGCAATGAGCAAAAAGTGTTGGAAATAATCAACTTTTCACCCGCTTGCCAGAAGTTGTATTAAAATATAATCTGTTTAGACCTAACATCATTATTTAGAACAAGGAGGCTATCCCACTTTTTTTCTGTAATTGCTTTTTGTGGGAGATTTCTGTACATAATTAGCTTGGAGTTTGCCTAATTTTTCAAAACAGTCTTTCGTGGACTATTGGCATTACTGGCTCGGCCAACATTTAATACCCATTCCTAATTGCATGGAGGGCAGTTAAAAGTCAGCCACATTTCCATGCCATTCCTTTACCCTATTGACTGTGCTTCAAAAATACCCCATAAACTGTATAATCCTCTGTGACATACCATATAAATACAACATTTTTTCTTTCTTTCATTTCAGTTGTTTGTTTTTTTTTCTTCATTCTTTCCTTTTGTTTTTCTCTGTAAAATTGTTACTTAACTCATGTTTGACCCAGTCTTTTTCCAGGCCTGTAGATTTAACCATTTTTAAGGCTGCTCAACCTTTTAGTAAGTCCTCTCTACATATTAATTAATTTCCACCTTGATGTCTGCATTCGCATCGTCCTATTGTGAAGACTGTCACAAATTATTGATTATGCCCATGTCTTCCGTATTCATGCTTAGGCGGCATGGTGGCACAGTGGTTGGCACTGCTGCCTCACAGCACCAGGGACCTGGGTTCAGTTCCAGCCTTGGGTGACTGTCTGTGGGGAGTTTGCAGTTTCTGCGCAGGTTTCTTCTGGGTGCTCTGGTTTCCTCCCACAGTCCAAAGATATGCAGGCTAGACCATAAGACATAGCAGTGGAAGTAAGGCCATTCGGCCTATCAAGTCCACTCCGCCATTTAATCATTGGCTGATGGGCATTTCAACTCCACCCGCACTCTCCCAGTAGCCCTTAATTCCTTGCGAGATCAAGACTTTATCAATCTCTGCCATGAGGACCTTCAACGTCCCGGCCTCCACTGCACTCCGTGGCAATGAATTCCACAGGCCCATCACACTCTGGCTGAAGAAATGTCTCCTCAGTTCCTTTCTAAATTGGCCCCCTCTTAGGTTGGATGGATTGGCCATTATACATGATCTCGTAGTGTCCAGGGGTGTGTATGGTATAAGGGTTAGCCATGGTAAAGGCAGGATTATGGGGATAAGGTGGAAGAGCTGGGTCTGGATGGGATGCTTTTCAGAGGGTTGGTGCAGACTCAATGAACCGAATGACCTCTTTCTGTGGGGATTCTATGTCTTCTATTTTCTCTATGGTCCCTACTATGCCCTACTCTTTTCCTTGTTATTCTCTTTATACATTTTTTTAAAACACTTTTGAGCTTTCCTTTATCTGCCAATCCTTTCTCATACACTCTCTTTGCTTTTCTAATTTCCTTTTTAAGATCCTGTAAGGAGTCTCCTGTATTGAACCCTCTATATCTGCCATTAGCTTTTTTGTTTCTCTTGATCCTAAATTTTAAGTCCCTTGGCATCCAGGATTCTCAGTTTTTGATCCCACCCTTTGCCTTTACTGAAAAATATTTGCCCTTTTTCCTCCTTGAATAGGTCTTATACTCTGATGCAATTTTACCTGCAAGTAATCGCTCCCTGTCATTTTTGGGCCAAATTGTATCTATTCTTAGTAAAATTAGCCTTTCCTCAGTTTAGAAGTTTTATTTTCAGCCCATCCTTACTGTTTTCACTAACTATCTTATTGCTAACTGAGTTATGGTCACTATTTCCAAATCTGACACGTATTCCACCTGCCTGGGCTCATTTCCAAATATTTAGAACTGTCCTCTCCCATGTACTGGCTTAAACAGTTCTGAATGCAATTTTGGAATTTTGTTCTCTCCCTGTCATGCAAACTAAAACTATCCCCCTTAATATTTGGGTGGTTAAGATCCCCTAATGTGATTATTGCATTTCTCTGAAATATGCTGACACTTTTGATCCTCTAACTGTCCCTGACTGGGAGCCTACAATGCCCTAACAGCCTTTTTGTCCCATTTGTTCATTGTAACTCTCTGACATTATTTGATCATCCTATCCTCACTTTATAATTGATTCCCTGATTGACATCTGAATGCCCCATAAGCAGGAATATTGATCCTGCCCATCTTTCAGCCAAGTCTCTGTCAATGCTATATCACACTCCCATATGTCTGCCCATGCCCTAAGCTCACCTGTCTTATTCCTTATGCTGCTTGCATTAAAATATATTCCATGAAGCCTTGCTGAACCCAGTTCTTTCTTATCCAGCCTATGTTTCCTCTGCCTTCCAGATTCCAAAACTAACACCCATCCAAAACTAAACCATGTGGACAGGAAAAGGCACGCGCACTGTGAAGGAAAAGCATATGTTGCTTTTCCACTTTAACAAGCTAATTGTTTTGTGAAAGGGCAAGTGAGTAGTTATCATACAGGAGTGGAATTCTCACTACTCTGGGACCTCAGAATCTTGTACTTGGTGCACAATTTGTTGAGACATAATGAATTATCGGAGCCAACCATCGAGTTAGTGAGAGATTCCGTCATAGGTCAGGATGTACTTCAGTTTCTGTTCAATACAAAGGATTGTTAAAATATATGGTATTGTGACACACATGATATGATGTACTGTGTATAACAGTTGGAAGGGCTGAAATTAAAATGACATGCTCTTATATAATAGTTCTGCTATCTTTCAATTGTTACATCTTCTAAACTATTGAACAGGACAAAGGAAACAGCAGGCAGAAGAAGACAACAAAAGGTAACAAACATCTAAATTGATATTTTCTCTTTATTATTCAGCTGCTTTGCGCAAAATCCCACTTGTTTGTTTACATTTTTCCGTCTCTTCTCAGGCTTAGTCTGAATCCATGCACCTCGTCTTCCAGCTTAGCGGCGAAGCTGGTGGTTTCACTTACAAACCTCGGTAAGCTCCCAAGACTGACTGTCTTGAATTTCTAAGTATCTGACCAGGAGTGGCCAGCAGGGCATGGAGTCTGAGCAGCAGGGCATCGTAGAGTCCAGCTGGTTGATGGCTCCAGCTCACCCACATTTGGATCCCCAAGAACTGAGCTGTCCTTTTGTCAGGTGTTTGGGAATTCTTCCTTGGCAGGTAGGGAGTAAAAGGGAGTCAGAGTCCCACAGCAACTTTTGTATCCAACTGGGAATGGAGTTTTATCTCTTCACAGTGCCTGAGATATTTGTGTTGTGTTGAGAGTGCTTGGCAGACGGTAGATGAAGAAAATAGAAAAATACAGCACAGAACAAGGCTTTTCAACTCATCATGATTATCCTGACCCTTTGAAAGGGACTGTCCAGTTAGTTCCACTCCCCTGCTCTGCAAATGTATCCTCTTCATGCTTCCACCACCTTTTCAGCCCATGATTAATACAGTATGTAAAGCTATTGCCACAGAGCTTTGAACTGCATTGCCAAAATACATTTAGAATTTGCTACTTTACAATTTCTTTATCTTTGTAAATGACTTTGCCCTCTCCCTTTTCTAAAGGTGTTGCCTCCTTGTTCATGGCCTCAATAGGCCTTGTTCAGGTGGCATTTATTCACTTGAATCTGCACAGACGATCTGGTTCGATTGTTAGAATGTGGGGTGTACCAGCGTAGAGCTTGTTCCCTTGGTTTGCCTGGTATTCTCATGCCGATTGATGCTATTTGTAGCACATCTGAGCTAAGATTAGCCATTTCAGCACTCACAGGAATCAAACGTTGCTTATGGCACAACGAGCCAATGAAGCAGTTTGGTAATCTGCTATCGCCGGAGTTCTCTGCTTAAACAAGGTTTGATTGGGAGGTACATAGTGCCTTACATTCTCCCCCAGCAAAGAAAACTACAGCGTCATGAACTTCAACAAGAAATGCAAGCCTCACAAGAGACTCTGCACATTTGTACAGTTCAGACTTACATTCTGAGGAAGGGTCACTCGACCCTTAGGCGGCACGGTGGCTCAGTGGTTAGCGTCACCATGCCTCACAGCGCCAGGGACCCGGGTTCGATTCCAACCTCGGACGACTGTCTTTATGGAGTTTGCACGTTCTCCCCGTGTCTGTGTGGGTTTCCTTCCACAATCCAGAGATGTGCAGGTTAGGTGAGTTGGCCATGCTAAATTGCCCAAAGTGTTCAGGGATGTGTTGGTTAGGTGTATTAGTCTGGGGTAAATATAGGATAATAGGGTAGGGGAATGGTTCTTTGGAAGGTGAGTGCGGAGTTGTTGGGCCAAGCGGCCTGTTTCCACACTGTAGGGATTCTATTCTATGGACCTGAAACGTTAAGTCTGATTTCTCTCCACAGATGCAGCCAGAGGTGCTGAGCTTTTCCAGCAATTTCTCTTTTTGTGCCTATGTAAGGGTTTTCAGTGTAAATGTCACCTGTGGTTGTATTACTTCTGTAGGATTTACCTTAAAGGATTTGGAGTCTGTTCCCTTTGGGGTTGCGCTCCCAATACGTGATGCTATTTATCATTGCCGTGAGCAACCTTCCTCAGATTGGTCGGAAGCAGCCTGTTCTCTTATTGGACGCCAGGACCTTTCCAAGCAGGCGCATGAAGGAAATCTACACAAGACAAAATCTGTAAGTTTGCACTAACTTGTGTGGCAACATGAGATACCTGAACGGAAGGTTTTGTTCTCGAAATCTGACAGTAGCTTTGAATACTGAAATATGATTTTAATTTTTAATTTCAATGCTATTCCTGTATATGTCACATGTCAACTTTGTGCAATATACATCAGACCTAGTCTCATTTCTTGCTAAAATGCTGCAAGTTAGAGGGATTCAAGTCTGAAAGTCCATAAAATCTGACATGTAAGCTGAGCTGAATACCTACATTCTCTCTTCATTTTTCCTAATTGCATAGTCCATTAGTTGCACTGCATGGAACATTCTGGAATGTGGAGTGTTGTATGGTTTACAGTGAGAACATTGACTCACATAAACCACAATCGACATTCTGGCAGTTATCATTGACCAGAAACTCAGCTAGATAAATCATGTAAATACAAGAGCAGATCAGATGCCAGGAATTCTGCAGTGAGTAACTCACCTCCTGTCCGTCGTCTACAAGACCCAAGTCGGGACTGTAATGGAATGCTTTCCATTTGTCTGGATGGATGAAATTCCAGCAACACTCAAAAAAACCAACACCATCCAGGTCAAAGCAGCCTGCATGATTGGCACCCCACCGACCCTTAGTAACAGCAGTGTGTACCATCTACAACATGCGCTGCAGTAACTCCCTGCAACATCTTCCAAACCTGCAACTTCTACCATCTAGAAGAACAAGGGCAACAGAAGAAACACCACCACCATCAGCAAATTCTCCTCCAAACCATATACACCATCCCAACTTGGAAATATATCACTATTGCCTCAATGGCACTGGGTCAAAATCCTGGAACTGCATGCTGAACAATACCGTGGATGTCCCTACACCTAGAGAATGAAGTGATTCAGGAAGGTTGCTCACCACCATCTTCTCCAGGGCAGCATTAGGGATAGGCTGTCAATGCTGGCTGACTAAAAATGCCCACATCCCCTTGCCAAATTTAAAAAACCAAGATTAGACATATATGGGCATTGCATTTAAAATGAGATGGAAAATTTTAGAGTTGATGTGCTTTGCGAATGTCGGCTTTCTTGACTAATTGGTAATACCTTTGTCTCTGAACTGGAGACATGTGGATTTTATCCTCCTATTTGTTCCATTTCACGTAATGTAGAGGAATGAACAATAGCTTCAATTTTGCATTGTATCGTGTGCTCTAGTAATGATTACAAGATCTCCAAAGATAGACAGGCCCAAAGTTGCAGTGGCAGTATAGAGAAACTTTTGGTCGTGAGATGACATTTGTGTCAATGTAAATGAGAAAAGAACGCTGGAAATATTAGTCAGGCAGCATCTGCCGGCAGAGTTAATGTTTCAGGCTGATGACCTCACGTCAGAACTGTTGCTGGAGAGAATTATTACTTTGTCTTGAGTGGTAAATGTTGAAAGTAAAAATGACTGTGTATGGAACAACTGATTTCTCCAAAATAATGCATAAAATAATTCAACCACTCCATTGGTGGGACCTCAGATGACTGATATCAATTAAGGTATTGTTTCATCAAAACAACTATTGTATTTGTTCCTGGCACCCTGGTTGTTCTCAGACCGCTCCACTCCTGACCAAATTTAAGGGGTGTGAACCCCAAACTACTTTTTGTGCCTCCTCTTTTCCAAGCCCCCTTTCCCTCTCTTGTCCAACGAAGGGTATTGTTTTCCAGCCAGGGGTACAGTTCCCCAAGAACTGGTAACTCATCACTATCTTGTGAACCTTGTATACAGGACTCCAGTGGAGGGATCTGGTGATGTGAGCATCCTTCCGTCATGCCCAAACTTCCAACAGGGATGGCTGGAATTTGGTCAGGGTTAGGAGCCTTGACTTGTTTATTTACCCTTCACAACCCAGGGCACTGAGACCCAATATCACCCACACTCCTCAAGCCCGATCCAGATTAACAGGATTCTCCGGAAGCGCAAGGCTCAGTTAGTCACCACCTTCAATCAACTGAGCTATTCCCCTCTGAAAGGTCCAGAAACCATTGTTTGTTAATCTGATTGTGTTTGCAGGCGATCGGGCACGTGTTACTACCTGATGGAGCCTCGGGCACTGAAGCTGAGGAGGAGGAAGATGGGATGAATGACATGAACCAGGATTTGATGTCCCTAATCTGGAACGAAGATCTGCGCGTGCAGGAGGTTCGCCGCCTGCTTCAGAGCACGCACCCAGTCCGTGTTAACGTCATACAGATGCCAGAAATGAGCGACCACGAGTACATCGAAGAGAAAGAAAACAGGTACAGACATATGAACCTTTGCATAAACCAAATCATCTGCCGACATTTCTGCCACCTCCAAACGGACCCCATCACCAGGGATATATTTCCCTCCCCACCCCTTTCCGCCTTCCGCAAAGACTGTTCCCTCCGTGTCTACTTGATCAGGTCCACGCCCCCCTACAACCCACCCTCCCATCCTGATACCTTCCCCTGCCACCGCAGGAATTGCAAAACCTGCGCCCACACCTCCTCCCTCACCTCCATCCAAGGCCCTAAAGGAGCCTTCCACATCCATCAAAGTTTTACCTGCACATCCACCAATATCATTTATTGTATCCGTTGCTCCCGATGCGGTCTCCTCTACATTGGGGAGACTGGGCGCCTCCTAGCACAGCGCTTTAGGGAACATCTCCGGGACACCCGCACCAATCAACCACATCGCCCTGTGGCCCAACATTTCAACTCCCCCTCCCACTCTGCCGAGGACATGGAGGTCCTGGGCCTCCTTCACCGCTGCTCCCTCACCACATGACGCCTGGAGGAAGAACGTCTTATCTTCCGCCTCGGAACACTTCAACCCCAGGGCATCAATGTGGACTTCAACAGTTTCCTCATTTCCCCTTCCCCCACCTCAACCCAGTTCCAAACTTCCAGCTCAGCACTGTCCCCATGACTTGTCCTACCTGCCTATCTTCTTTTCCACCTATCCACTCCACCCTCCTCCCTGACCTATCACCTTCATCCCCTCCCCCACTCACCTATTGTACTCTATGCTACTTTCTCCCCACCCCCACCCTCATCTCATTTATCTCTCCACCCTCCTCTCATTTATCTCTCCACCCTTCAGGCTCTCTGCCTGTATTCCCGATGAAGGGCTTTTGCCTGAAATATCGATTTTACTGCTCCTCAGATGCTGCCTGAACTGCTGTGCTTTTCCAGCACCACTAATCCAGAATCTGCTTTCCAGCATCTGCAGTCATTGTTTTTACCTACAGACATATGAAAGCAAAACTCATGTGATCTTAGTTTACACTCAGGTCTTCGAAGTTGCACTCATTTTGTCCGGTGAATGGTGGGATGGGAGTAATGCAGCAGAGCCTTTGTCCACAATCCATCAGGCAGACCTCAGTGCATCATGAGAAATGGCACATGAAAGACAGGAATTTTACTAACTTGTGTGGAAAGGGACAGATCAAGAGACAGGGGAATAATTCTGGTTTGTCTTTGAGCATCTCCTGACAGCTTAGGTTCTGAGCAGCCCTTGTAGAAGTTTTTAGAGTCAGGGGTCTGCCAACTTTGTCAATTCGAGTCTATTCTCTATTGAAAAGCTGGCAGAGACGCAATGGACTCGATGACCAGCTTCTGTGATGTCAACTTCTTTCACAATACAATGAGAGGCAATGCTTGAAGATCCAGGCAAGAGAGAATGTATCACAAAAGAGTGCTGTTGTGGCCTATTTACTAATTTATGGAGATTACAAATCAGAAATACTAGATGCAGCTCTCTGATAGAAGGAGGAGTGGATTTCTGAGTCATGAGATATCAAGTCATAGAGTCATACAGCACGGTCCAACTCATCCTCACCAACCAGACATACCAATCTGACTTAATCCCGTTTGCCAGCATTTGGCTCCTTTCCATCCAAATCCTTCCTATTCATGTATCCATCCAGATGCCTCCTAAATGTTGTAATTGTATCCGCGTCCACCACTTGCTCAGGCAGCTCATTTCTTACACACACCACATTCTGCATGGAAAAGTTAACCCTCAGGTCCTTTTCCAATCTTTGTCCTCTCATCTTAAATGTAAGCCCTCTAACTTTGGACTCCCCTATTCTGGAAAAAGATCTTGGCTGTTCACCCTACCCATGCACATCATCGCAACACTCCAGAAATTCGAGCACAAGACCATTAGTTCATTGCAACACCACATGAATGCTCCACTGTTAGAGATGCTGCCTTTTCGGTGAGCATTAAACTAATTTCCTTCGGATGCCCGATAAAATTACTTAACGTACTTTGGCGAACCTTTGGGGATCAGTAATTGTCTTTCACCCAGCACCCAAAGCCCCTCTCATTACTGGTGTGTGGGATCTCGCTGTGTATAAGTTGACTGATGCATTGAAAGCATGTGATTGACTATAAAATGCCTTGAATGTTCTGATATTGTGAAAGGCATGATACAAATTTAAATTCTTTCTTTCTGTTAGTGAGACTTGAAGCAAACAATCAGAACTAAAGTATGAACTCCTGCTTTTTCTTTATCGATCTCTTCGGTCATCAGTTTTCCTGCGGAAGGCAGCAATGCTTGGTTGGGTTGCGTGCTCTGAGCCTCAGTTGAATTGTAATGCCAGTGCCTTTACAAAAGGACTACTCTTGATTTGATGAGCTTAAACAGTATTGGCTGCAGAGCATTCAGCTGTGGCAGGTAATGGGCGAGGCTGGGAGAGGGGCAGTTACAACCAGATTTGCTCTCAGCATCGTCACACCCAGATTTAATTTTCTGATCAATAGCCTGGCATGAAAAACATGGCTAATCTAGTACAAACCTGCGATTGAACCTGTGGCTTTCCTTTTATATACAGTTCAACTACTCGAATCTTTAACCCGTGGTTACACCAGTTTGGAAGAATTGCACTGAAATGTTTCAATCTGAACTCTGTTTTGACAGATCTATTTACTTTCTGTGGTTTGGGCAGGGCTCTGACATAATGCACACCTCAGTACAGCAGTTTATTAGATTCCAATAAACAGGAAATTACTGGTCTGCCCTTTTGTTCACCTCCATTTGGCTCAGAGATGAAACACATTCCTCATGGAAATCTTAGAATTTCCTTTCTGTCCTCTGGTCCTCTCCTCCATCCCTGTCCTTCATTTCTACCTTCTCTGATCCCCTATGGCCCCTTCATCCACCATTTGGATTATAGGATGACATGTCTGATTCTTGCTTTATCAGGGCCTCCATTTTGAGCAGGGGAAACCTAGCCTGTGTTGCTAATTATGCTTAAACTGTCAGAATGCATTACAAAATTGTGCGTACCTTTTGCAGAGATGTTCAGCATTTCCCCTGTATGTCCTGAGGATGGATCAGTTGAAAATTTCGATTTTCCCTGACAAAAAAATTAATGGTGATAAAACCAAAGCAGTTGGCGAATTTAGGTCAACCAGGGGTCTAATTTAATGGCGCTGTATAACTTTCGATCCTGTGTCCCTTTGCTTTGTCTCATGTCTGATACACAACTATGTAACACAACATAGTGTTTACTGTCTCATATCTATCTGCCTAATTTGGTTGCCAAATGCTACATGATAGGGACCAATATAGTTTCACATGTTGCAGTTTATTTTCAAAAATCTATTACTTAATATAAAATCGATTTTTATTTTATTTTGCAACAGGTTACTACAACTATGTCAACGAACCATGGCACTTCCTCCAGGACGAGGGATGTTTACTCTGTTCTCTTACCATCCAGTGCCAACTGAGCCACTTCCTATTCCAAAATTAAATCTCACTGGTGTGTATTTCCCGATCTAACCTGTATTGTGTTGTTCAAATTGTTGTGGTGGTGTTCACATTCCTGGAGATCAGCTGGTTTCACACATTCGAACAGGTTTCTGTATGGAAAACAATATATCGCCTCACAGAGAGGGAGAGAGAGAGAGAGCGCATGCAAGAGAGAGAGAGAATGAGGGAGCGAGAGCGAGAGACAGAGAGAGATTGTCACAGTGTCCTTGTACCTGTGTTTCACTTGGGTTTGGATCTGCAGTCATACCGAAAGTCAGCATTTGTTGCTGGCTGTAGAGTTCTTCTGTGCAAACTCGCAGGCAATTGCAACTCTTTGCTAACTGAGTGAAAGACCGCAGCCAAAACTGCTTTCATTCAAATCTAATCTTCAAATACTGGTAATCTTGTTTCAGATGAATCATGATGACTGATAACTGAAACGAAAATATCACCTTGGTTCAGTTGGGTTTACAATTACAGTATGTTATTAAATTAAAGACTATTTTAATCTATGATTTGTTCCCTGTCCTCACCACCCCTCTACTGTGTCTCTTTGCCCTTTCATTCATCATAATTCCTTGCCTTGTTTAGCCACTCCACTGCTTTCTTCCTGCCCCCCACCCCATACCACAGCCTTCCCTGTCAGCCTTTCCTACCTGGCGCACCATCTCTCCAGCCCTCTCTCCCTCACTTTCCACCCTCCATCCTTCACATCACTCCATCCTTCATATCACTCCAACCCACCCTCCCGCTTCCCCCCTCCCCCACTTCCCCCGCCTCTAGTTCTCACCCCACCGCTGGAGGCCTGTGACCAACGGTGTTCCTTTGGGATTGGTGCTGGGCCCACACTAGTTTGTCAGTTCATAGAATCTCTACCCAGTGTGGACACAGGCATTTGGCCCATCAAGTCTACACCGATCCTCTGAAGAGCATCCCACCCCCACCTCCCAATCCCTGTAACCCTGCATTTCCCCAGGCTAATCCACCTAACCTACACATTCTAGAACACGACAGGGAGCAATTTAGCATGGCTAATCCACTTAACCTGTAGTGGACTGTGGGAGGAAACCCACACAGAAACAGGGAGAATGTGCAAACTCAACGCCGACAGTCACTTGAGGCTGGAACCAAGCCCAGATTCCTGATGCTGAGTTACAGTAGTGTTAACCACTGAGCCACCCTGTCATCCCATTTATATCAATGACTTGGATAAGAATGTAGAAGGCATGGTTAGTAAGTTTGTGGATCGCACCAAACTTGATTGTATAGTGGACAGTGAAGAAGGTTATCTCTGAGTACACCAGGGTCTCGATCAACTGTGTCTCTGGGCCAAGGAGGGGCAGATAAAGTTTAATTTAGATAAATGTGAGCTGCTGCACATAAAACAAACCAAGACAGGTAATGGTAGGGCCCTGGGGAGTGTTGTCCAATGGAGAGACCAAGGGATTCACGTACATCGTTCCTTGAAAGTGGCATCACAGGTAGACAGGGTGGTGAAGAAAGTGTTTGGTATGATTGCCTTCATTGGTCAGAGCATTGAGTATAGGATTAGAAGGCCATGTTGTGGTTGTACAGAACATCGGTGAGGCCACTTTTGGAGTATTGTGTACAATTCTGGTTGCCCCGCTGTAGAAAGGATATTATTAAATTGGAAAGATTTACAAGGATGTTCACGGGACTGGAGAGTTTTTCATAAGGATAGGCTGGGACCCTTTTCCCTGGAGCATGGGAGGTTTAAAGATAACTTTATATATGGTTTATAAAATCATGAGGGGCATGCATAGGGTGAATGGCCAAGGCCTTTTTCCTCAGCTAGGGGAGTCCAAAACGAGATGGAATAGGTTTAAGATGAGACGGGAAAGATGTAAAAAGGACTTGGGGGTAACCTGTTGACAAACAGGGTCGTACGTATGCGGAACAGACTGCCAGAGGAAGTGGTGGAGACGGGTGCAATTACAACATACAAACGATATTTGGACAGGTGCATGAATAAGAAAGGTTTAGAGGGAGCAGATTTAGGTTTAAAGGGATACAGGCAAATGGGACTAGTTCAGTTTCGGAAATCTGGTCAGCATGGACGAGTTGTATGACTCAATTTAGTTATTTCCAAGTGACTAGTTTCTCCCACAGCTGAACTGTACACTGCTCGGGCTCTTTGTTTTAAACCTCCCTGCTGTCACATTGGTTAGATCATAGCTGGCCATCAAGCACCTATCTACTCTATTCCCATTTTCTAGTACTTGGTTCATGGCCTTGAATATCATTGCACTTCGAGTGATTGGCTAAATGCTTGTTAAATGTTGTGATGGTTCTTGCTTCGCTCAACGTTTCAAACAGAGTACCAGATACGCACCACCTTCTGTATGAAAGAATTCTTCCTTAAATCCTCTCTCAACCTCCTGTTCTTTGCCCTAAATCTATGCCCCTTGGTTATTCATCCCTCCACAAAGTGGAAAAGTTTGTTCCTCTCCATCCTATCTATGTCCCTCATCAGTGTGTAGACCTTTAATTAGGTGCTCCACAGCTTGTTCTGCTCTAGGATACTATCCTGAGGAAGTTCTGCACAGATGTCCTGGATTTGAGATACTTGATTTCCAACCAGTAAAATAATCTTCATTGGGGATGATAGGTCTCCAACCAGCTGAGTGCTTTCCTCCAGTTCTCATCGACCTCCGTTTAGCTTGAGCTCTCCAGTGACATATTCAGTCAAATGCTGGCCTGGTGCCAATGGTAGCCAAACTTCTGGAGTTCAGTTCTGCTGCCCATGTTTGACCAAAGCTGTAAGGGGATCAGGAGCCAAATGTGTACCAAAAAAACACAACTTCAGTGCGCAGGTTATTCCTTTCCAAGTGCTGTTTCATAGAACTGTTGATGACCCTTTCAGTCACTTTCCTGATGACCAGGCTGGACTGATGAGGTGGTAACTGGCTGAGTTGGATTTGATCTGCTTTTTGTGTGTAGCACACAACTGGTCAATTTCCCACATTGTCAGGTGGATGCCAGTGTTGTGCACTTTGCCCACGCCGTCTCGCTGCCCTCGCCGTCTCGCTGTCTCTCCTCTTCCCTTTTCATCTCTCCAACTCCCCCATCCTCTCCCAAAGTATTATCGCAAATGGACAAAATTTATCAGCAAAAGTATGTTTTAGTAAGTAATTTGGGGTGAATATTACTGCTGACTGTCATTGTCCATTCTGCTCACTGCTGCTGTTTGATGTTTTATTTTTGTGAGTTAATTTTAGTTTCCAAACCACTTGGCTGCCAGTTTGAGAAAAATACTTAACGGTTAGATTTTTTCAGTACGGAATATATGAAATGGCTTCACCTTTATGTGACATCTCGGATATTATCTCATTTGTTTAAAAGCAGATTTGCTCATCCACAACGGTCTTGTGTCCCTGAGTATTTGCATATAATTGGATTGTGCAGTTTGAAACTTACCCGTGGCAAAAGTTTGGTTTCAACAGAAGCAGTGCAGTACTTGGAAGGATCAAAAGTTTCAACTGTTCGAGTGTATGAATCCGGGAGTTTTTTCTGCATTGGATTGGTTTTATACAATGTTTTATTCATGCATAGACCTATCCAAAAACCTCAACCTCAATCATTTGCTTGAGGCAGATACACTTTGGTGAGATAGGTGATGCACAGTTGATGAAGATGGTTGCATGCTGTTCAGCTGACTGTGCAAGCAGATTTCTCATTGCACTCTCAGCCTGTGGGTGATATTAATGAGGACACGTTTGGTAGATGCTGATTGGTTTAGATGATAAAGGCTTGTGTCATGTGTAAATACCAGCTCGTATCTGAAAGGCCAAATGGCCTGTTTCTGCATCGAAGAATCAATGTCAGTCTCTAGTGGCCCTAAGAAAATGAGCTGAAGTTTTTTTTGAACCTCCCATAAGCTCTTGGAATACTAAGGTGATATGGGTTTGAAATTCCAGGATAGTGACTAACAGGGATGAATCACTGATGAAGGCATAGAATCTTGAATGGTTACAACACAGAAGGAGAAAATTCAGGCTTGCTCATTTTTTTTTCTTCAGGTAGTATCCTGAACAGACTTTGTTTCAGCCCCAACCATATGTAGATCTGGTCACCACATCGTAGGTATGATGCAATTGCACTGAAGTGAGTGCAGAGAAGATCCTCCAGGATGTTGCCTGGGTTGGAGCAGTTCAGCCGTGAAGGGAGGCTGGATAAGCTTGGATTGTTTTCATGAGGGCAGAGAAGGCTGGGCGGGGAGGGGAGGGAACCTGATTGTGATGTATAAGACAGTGAGGGGCTTGGACAGGGTGGATAGAAAGCGGCTGATCTCCTCAGTTGAAAGGTCAGTGTCAAGGGGACATAATTTTCACATGAAGGGCTGAAGCTTTAGGGACAATTTGAGGAAAAATAGGATGGTGCGAGTCTGGATTGCACTCTTTGGGAGGGATGTTATGGTGGCAGCTTCACAAATTTGGAAAAATACCTGGATGAGCATGTCAAAGGTAACATTCAAGGCAATGGGCCAAGTGCAAGCAAGTGAGACTCCTGTAGTTTTTGTTAGTGCATACTCGATGACTTCTGTACTGCATGAATTTTTAAAAAATTGTTCATGGGTTGTCAGCATCTCTGGCTAGGCCAGCATTTGTTACCTATTCCCAATTGTCCTGAAAGCCCTTAAGCATTGACTATATTGCTGTTGGTCTGGTGTCATATGTCGACCAGACCAGGTAAGGATGGCAGTTTCCTTCCCTAAACGACATCGGTGAACCATGGGAACATGGTTTTTCCAACCATTGACAACGGTTTCACGGTCAGCATTAGACTCCAGATTTTTATTGCATTCATACTTCATCTGCCATTCTGTAAATATTCCAGTTTGTTGGAGGCCTCAATATAATCTCCTTCCACCAGATACATTCGCAATGAATTCCAAATCCTAGCAAATGGCTGGATTGACAAGTCTTTCCCTCTTATCTCTATTTCTTCCTTTGTCAGTCCCCTTAAAGCAGTGTCCTTTGGCCCTTGATCCTAGCAATTGGAATAGTTTCTCCCTATCTATTTTGTCCAGACTCCACATCACTTTGAGCACTTCTGTCAAAGTTCCACTTATTATTTCTTTTCTCCAAGAACAGCTCCAGATTCTCCAATTTCTCCATGTCACTGAAATTCCTTACCTTTGGAATCACTCTTGTGTCTCCTATCTGCAACTTCTCTAATTTCTTCATATTCTTCCAAGTGAGGCGCATGGATCTATCCAGAATAATCTAGTTGATGAAGAACTAGTGCTTTGTAGATATTTATCATAACTTCCTTGTTTTTGTTCGGTCCATTTTTCTTTTCTTGCCTGCTGGGTTTTTTTTTTCTTACATTCCAGATGGCAACATGTAAGACAGACGTTTGCACTCTGCTGTTGCAGGCTTGCAGGGGAAGTGTGGGGCAAGTGTTGCCAAGTGACTTTCCCACTGATTTCTGACCTGTCCAGTCCTGGAATCTAGAACCTCAAAACTAGAGGCTGCTTGTTGTCCAAGTGCTAGCCACTGGCTCCTCTGGCCTACTTTGGGACTGCAGAGCACCCCATTCAGAATTAGCTTGTTCAGTGTGGCAGGTGAGTTCAGATGATGTCAGCAAGATTCAGAAGCTTTTGATTAGATTACATTAGATTACATTAGATTACATTACAGTGTGGAAACAGGCCCTTCGGCCCAACAAGTCCACACCGACCCGCCGAAGCGCAACCCACCCATGCCCCTACATTTACCCCTTACCTAACACTACGGGCAATTTAGCATGGCCAATTCACCTGACCTGCACATCTTTAGGGCTGTGGGAGGAAACCGGAGCACCCGGAGGAAACCCACGCAGACACGGGGAGAACGTGCAAACTCCACACAGTCAGTCGCCTGAGGTGGGAATTGAACCCGGGTCTCAGGCGCTGTGAGGCAGCAGTGCTAACCACTGTGCCACCGTGCCGCTTCATTGCCATCATCTCATTGTGATGGAAAGATGCTGTTCTTTGCACATTTTTACTCGACAGTTGTAAAACCCAGGATGCCACATGCTTCATTAACCAGGTTCTCAACCTCCCTTGGTGTCTTTGATGACTTGTGCAGCCGCTCTGCTTCTTCACCTCTTTTAGAATGGAATCTTTTATTTTCTGTTGCCTCTTTCCATTCTTCCTGCCAAAATGTATCACTTCATTCTAGACCATGTTAAATTTCATCCTACTACAAGTCAACCCTGTCCACCATCCTGCTTAGGATGCTTTACAGTTCCAGTTCACAATACTTCATGTTTTGTGTGATCTGTGCACCCAAGTGCCAAAAGCAGAGATCCTCGCCACACCCCGTAGGAAACCCTCCTGCAAACCTCTGTCCAGTCCTAACAGCAACCATTCATCACTAATTATTCCATATTTCCTGTGACTCACTCGATATGAGTCCTTGTGATGTTGCTGTATGGTTTGAAAAAAAGATTGATTTAGGTTGACCTTTATGCCGAGCCATGCTGGATCAGAAATCGATGCAGCAAACCAAATGCCTCAATATATGGACAATAATCCGGGGAGAACAAATTGGAGATTGTCAAACCGAAATAGTGCAGTGTAATGATGGAGATAAGTTTTGAGCATAGGTTTGGGTCAGCTAGCGAGGAGGGGAAACATCAAAGTACAGAAAACAATCCAGTGGTGAATAAGAAGTCACAGTCACCCATTACTTCTCTGCTCGCTGACCTGTAATAGTTTCAAGTCTTAAAGTGCTTTGTGCTCAAATCCCTCTGTAGTTTGACCCCTCCCTCCCTCTGTCTGTAACCTCTTCCAGATTTGTGATTTTGCAAATGTATCACTTTATTCTAATCAGTTTGAAATTTCATCTGCCACAGGTCAGCCCAGTCCACCATCTTGTTCGTGACCTTTTGAATTTTCACACTGTTCTCTCAGTTCACAATACTTTGCATTCTGTCCTCTTCTCAGGCCAAGGTCTCCAGTGCTGAGGTGCCGGTTACTGCCAGTCAGCTTCGTTGGACAAGCCACATTGTTAACATGCTTTAATACAAGATATTCAACACAAGGTCTGTGTTGTGAGCTTTGTCAAGGCAAGCTGTTCTCAGGCAGGCAGAGGAAAAGATTTGGGGGCGTCCCCAAAGCCTCTCTGAAAAGTGCAGCATCCTCGCTGACTGGCCGAGGCTGCTCCAGCTGGAGGAGAAGCATGTGCAAAGATGCCAACTGTTTTGAGCAACTCTGGCAATTCCTGGTGAAGGCCAAGTGAAAACAGTGGAAGGAACATGCGGGAGACCCCAAATATCTTACCCACTCAGCTCATCAAACACCACTGTGCAGGGCATGTGGATCGTGCACCGCCCTGTTTAAAATGTTCAACTGAGTGGAAAAGTCATCTTGACCTTTAGGGACTGCCAGAGAAGAAGAAAGATGATTATTTGATCCCTTACGTCAGTTTCCTTGACTTATGAATAGAATGTTACAGGAAGTAACTTTTCAAAGCTGAGAATTCAATATGAACTTTAAAGGTTACAGAAGATTCCAAATTGAGGGCGAGGGTAAAAGAAAGAACACAAATCGCGATTAAGTGGAAACTCAAGATCCAGACCAGGGGTTAAACATTAAACAGCTGAAAAGCACCTTTCTAAAGTAGTTCTGCAATGATTTATCTGAGGCCAAGTCATTAGTATTTTTAGAGTTAGTTCCAATGGCCTCTGAACTGGAATGGCTATCTGACAATAGATTTGAAATATGTGCGATTGTATGTATGTGGTTATTGGTTGAAATTATTAAATCTTCTTTAAGATGGAGTGTAATGTAGTTGATTCTGAGCCTCGGATCCTGAATCTAAGTGGTGGAAGCTGCGATGGTTCGAGGCAGATGCCTGTTATGATGGATTCAGTAATGTTCCTTAAAGGAATGATGGTGTACAGGCAATGGCTAACATTTTGAGAGTGCATGGAGGAACTCCAGCAATTATTCCTTACTGCCTGGCTCAAAATTCCAACAGGAAAGTTGGCCTGACTGTGGCTAACAAGGGAAAATATTTGATCCAAGGAAACAGCATACAACTTGACCAAAAGGAGCAGTAGACCTGAGGACTGGGAGCAATGTAGACTTAACAAAGGGATTGGTGAAAAGGGAGAAAGTAGAGTACAAGAGTAAGCTTGTGGATAACATTCAAACTGATTGTAAAAGCTTTGATTGGTATGCAAAGACAAAAATATTATTGAAGACTATTGTAGGTCTCCTACAGTCAGAAGTAGGGTTATTATAAAGGGCTACAAATAGATGGCAAACCAATTAAATACATACTTTGGTTCTGTCTTCACAAAGGAGGGCGCAAGTAACATCCCAAAACTATTGAGAAACATAGGGTCTCATGAGAGAAAGGAACTGAAGGAAATCAGGATGAGTAGAGAAATGGCGTTGGGAAACAGATTGGATTAAAGGCTGACAAATCCCTCGGACCCAATAATCTACAACCCTAGCCACATAAGGAAGTGATTGTGGAAATAATAGATGCGTTGGTGGTAATCTTTCAAGATTCTGGGGCGGCACGGTGGCTCAGCACCAGGGTCCCAGTTTCGATTCTAGCCTTGGGTGACTGTCTGTGTGGAGCTTGCACATTCTCCCCGTGTCTGAGTGGGTTTCCTCTGGGTGCTCCGGTTTCCTCCCACAGTCCAAGGATGTGCAGGTCAGGTGAATTGGCTATGCTAAACCGCCCATAGTGCTAGATGCATTAGTTGGAGGGAAATGGGTCTAGGTGAGTTACTCTTCGGAGGGTCGGTGTGGACTGGTTGAGCCGAAGGGCCTGTTTTCACACTGTAGGGAAGCTAACCTAATCTAATCTAATCTATTCTACAGATGCTGAAGCAGGTCCAACAAGTTGGTAAGGCAGCTAATGTAAACCCACTCTTGAAAGGAGGAGGTGGGAAGAAAGCAGAACCTTATAAACTGGTTAGTTTGACATTGGTATTGGGGAAAGTGAGGACTGCAGATGCTGGAGATCAGAGCTTAAAAATGTGTTGCTGGAAAAGCGCAGCAGGTCAGGCAGCATCAAAGGAACAGGAGAATCGACGTTTCGGGCATAAGCCCTTCTTCAGGAATCAATTGGTATTGGGGAAAATGCTATACTCCTTTTTAAAAGATTTCATAGCAAAGCACTTGGGAACCAGTGACAGGATTGGACAGAATCCGCATGAGGTTGTAAGTTTGCTCATTGAGCTGGTAGATTTGTTCTCAGACGTTTCATCGCCATGCTCGGTAACATCATCAGCGAGTCTCCGATGAAGCCAGAGTCAGCATGGATTTGCAGATGAGCACTCATACTTGACAAATGAGTTGGAACATTTTGAGGATGTAATTGATAGAGTTGATGAAGGAAAGCTAGTGGATGTGGTTTATTTAGACTTTTAGAACGCTTTTGATAGAGTCCCACATAAGAAAACTTAAAGCACATGGAATTGGGGGTAATGTACTGACATGGACAGAGAATTGGTTGGCAGGCAGGAAACAAAGAGTAGGAATAAATGGGTGATCTTCTGAGTGCACAGCCAGTGACTAGTGGGGTACTCAGGGATCAGTGCTTGGACCCCAATATTCACAATATATATTATTGATTCAAGTGTGGGAACTAAATGTAATATCTCCAACTTTGCAGCCAACACGAGCTGTGAAGAAGATATGGAGATGCATTAGTGTGATTTGGCCACATTGAGTGAGTAGGCAAATAAATGCCAACTCTGTCTAATGTGGGTAAATGTGAGGTATTGAAGTTTTGCGATTTGGTAGCAAAAACAGGAAGGCAAACCATTTTCTCAAAGCGGGGGGGGGGGGGGGAGGTGCAATGAGTTCTGGGAGTTCTTTTACACCATGTAAGCAGGCAGCTGTGGCAGGTGGTGAAGGAGGCAAGTGAATGTTGGCGTTCACGGCAAGAGGATTCGAGTACGGGACCAAAGATGTCTTGCTGCAATTGTCCAGGGCCTTGGTGCAATCACACCTGGACCATTGTGTGCAGTTTTGGTTTCCTAATCTGAGAAAGGGTGATCTAACAATGGAGCAAGTGCAGTGAAGGTTCACCAGACTGATTTCTGGGATGGTAGGGCTAATGTATGAAGAGGTACTGGACTGGTTAAGACTGTTTTTACTGGAGTTTACAAGAAAGAGGCATGGATCTCATGGAAATCTGTAAAATTCTAAGATTCTGAGTGTTATTTGTTTAATCTTGTGGTTCATGTAGTCTTCCTTCCTACAATGCAAAGCAAATTGTGCCTTTAATTGTATTTCCATTGGGTTAAGCTACTTAAAACACGTCTCCTGTACCTGCTGCATAACTCAATATCCGTTTTTTGTCTCATTGCACAGTGATGGAAAATCTTCATGTGCTAAAATAGCAAAGATTTGTGAATCCTGGAGATCTGAAAGAAAAATATTGGAAATCTGGCAGCTTATATCGAGAGAGAAAGCCTTAACATTTTAAGTTCAGAAACCTTATAACGAAGGGTCACTGGTCTCAATGTTAACTTTGGGGGACAGTGAGTCTGCAGATGCTGGAGATCAGAGTTGAGAGTGTGGTTCTGGAAAAGCACAGCAGGTCCGGCAGTGTCCGAGGAGCAGGAAAATTGAAGTTTCGGGCCAGAGCCCTACTTAATTCCTGATGAAGGGCTCCGGCCCGAAACATCGATTTTCCTGTTCCTCGGATGCTGCCTGACCAACTGTGCTTTTGCAGCAACACACTCTCAACTCGATGTTAACTCTGTTTCTCTCTCTTCACTGATGCTACCAGCCCTGCTGAGTTTCTGCAGCACTCTGTTTTACCTTCAGATGCTTGCCTGCATTACTATTGATAAATAAATGGAAGTGTTGCATTATTAGAGCAGTGCTTAAACTCCAAATGAACTTCATTAACTGTTAATATCTCATAATGTCTTACAGTATTAAAGGCATAAATATCAGTTCATATTCATGTTGACGAGTACTGTATAAATTCAGTTCTTTGAGCATAATCTCCAACAAGAACTAGTTTGGCCTAGTACTTGGCTGTATTTTCCATATTATTGTTCTAGTCTATGTTCAGGATTTTTTTTAACTATAAGCAACTCATTGGTGTTTGCGTTGTCCCCCTTGCTTATTAGGGCGAGCTCCTCCCCGGAACACAACCGTTGACCTGAACAGTGGGAACATTGACGTGCCACCCAACATGGCCAGTTGGGCCAGCTTTCACAACGGGGTAGCTGCAGGACTGAAGGTAGCCCCAGCATCACAGATAGATTCCGCCTGGATCGTGTACAACAGACAGAAGAACACTGAGCTCACCAATGAATATGCAGGCTTGCTGATGGCACTTGGGCTGAACGGGCACTTGAGCAAACTGACAACAATGAGCATTCATGACTACCTCAGTAAGGTAGGCACTCAGCATGCAGAAAATGTGACCCATTTATGACGTTTTCTATGTACATGAATCAAGTTGGACTGATTGTTTGATGACTGGTGCACTGGGTCAGTCAACCAAATCCCTAGTACTTCAAGTATTAAACTCTCCCAGTCGGGGGGAGTTCTTTTCTGCACACTTGTGATTTCCAATGCAGAAACATTTATAGCAGGTATTTGGCTACTGTTATTCTCAATTGTGACTAGAATTGCATGCAAGGTCCTTGGCTGACTGATATTAGCCATAGTCAAAGTGCAACAGATATTTATGTGCCAAGGTTCAATCATGTGATATTACTAGACAGGATAAACACAGGGAGCATGTTCCCAGTGACCGCGCAGTCCAGAATCAGGGGTCACAGTCTAAAGATACGAGATAGGTCATTTACGATTGAGATGAGATGTATGTTCTGCACTCAGAGAATGGTGAACCTATGGAATTCTTTGCCTTCAGAAAGCAGTTGAAGCTAAAGTGTTGTTTTCAAGAAGGCGTTAGATGTAGTTCTTAGCGCTAAAGGATATGGGAAGAAAATAGGAAAGTTGTGTGACCTGCTGTGATCATGTTAAATGGCGGAGCAGGCTGGAAAGGCCAAATGACCGACTCCTGTTCTAGGTTTTTGTGTTTCTGCCCGTCTTAGCCAGTTTTCCTCAAACCCTGCGGGGTGTGTGAAGCCAACCAAGCTTCTTGCAAATCTCTAGGTAAAAACAATGACTGCAGATGCTGGAAACCAGAGTTTAGATTAGAGTGGTGCTGGAAAAGCACCTCAGTTCAGGCAGCATCTGAGGAGCAGTAAAATCGACATTTCGGGCAAAAGCCCTTCATCAGGAATACAGGGGGCTTTTGCCCGAAATGTCGATTTTACTGCTCCTCAGATGCTGCCTGAACTGCTGTGCTTTTCCAGCACCACTCTAATCTAAACTTCTTGCAAATCTCTACCTGGCTGATTCTGCTTGATCAATGGCAGATGGGGGCAGGTGAATGTTTCCACTCGTCGGTATGTCAGTAATTAGGGATCATGGTTTTAAGGTTATGAGCAAGACAGCTGGGAGTGAGATGACGAGAAGCTTCTTAATGGGGTGTCAGGATTTAGAATATGCTGCCTAGGAGAATGGTGGATGCACATTTCATAGGAGGTTTCAAAAGAGAGCTGGATATATATTTGGAAGTCTGAATTGAGAGAACTGCAGAGATAGGGCTGGAGACTGGGACTAGCTGGGTAGCTCTTTCTGGAGCCAGTACAGTCGTGATGGGTTGAATGGCCTCCTTCAGTACTGTAAAATTCTATGAACCTATCCCATGAGGAAGCCCAGCTGCCATGGTGGATTAGCTGCTGAGGACTGTCTTTAGGACTGTGTACAGTTCCGGGTCACTTTCAGCCATTACTTGGGGAAAGGGATAACCATCACCTAGAGGCCACATGGTGTCGCAGTGAGGCTCAGAAGTCAGAGGCTTCATAAGAGGAAGGGAGGAAAATCAGCATGGAAAGGGATGTGGGGTAAGAAATAAGATCAAAGGAAAATAGCTATGGGAAATGCAGGTTTATAGGGATAGGGTAGGGGAGTGGGTCTGGTGGAATGCTCTTTGGATAGTGGGCGTGGACATGATGGACCAAATGGCCTGCTTTCACACTGTAGGGACAAGGCTGAGATGAGGTGAAGCAGTTATTGTAAATGTGGCAAATATATTACTGTTGGCAAAATTTCCTTCTATTAATTTTGGTAGGAACGTTTGTGCGATCTGTTATTTGACATTTGAGAACATTGTCAAAAAAAGCAAGAATAGGCCATTAGGTCCTTCAGGCTTTCTCTGTCATGTGGTACATCAGTGTGGCTGATGTTCTACTTCAGCAGTATCTTCTGACACTGTTCATATTCCTTAATGTCCAAAAATCTGTCCATCAGTGTCTGAGCCTCAGCTGGTGCCTTTAGTTTTAAATTAAGCAATTTCTTCTTGTCTCAACCTTACATGGCCAACTCTGAATCTGTGACTTCTGACCCAAGGCTCCCCTGCCAAGGAAAGCAGCTACTGAGCACCTTAGGATTTTATGTGATTCAGTGAGATCACCTCTTTTTCTTCTAAACTGTAGGAAATATAGGCCCGACCTACTCAATCAGTCCTCATAGGGCAATCCCTTTGTTCCCAATCTAGTGAACTTTTCAAATTATACCAATTGCCAAATCCTGTTTCTCATCTCCCTGGACTGAGTCAACACTGTCAACAACTCTTTCAAGGTCAGAAGTCACATGACACCAGGTTAACTCATTCAACATTAATCTCATTTTAAAAGAAAGTTTAGTTTGATACTTATCATAACATTGGTTTCTAATTTCCAGCATCCACAGTTCTTTCAGTTTTTTGATATTTATCATGATCTGTTTGATGGATTTTGTCTGTTTTAGCACACGTTCAATCACATTCTTGATGCAAGAATGATTAAATTTAATTTGCATTTCTTTGCTCAATTAGATTACTTTTTTAGAAAAGATTGCTGTTTGGAGTTTATTTTTTTAAAATGCAATTTGAGTTGGTGATTTTGCAGGCAGATGGACCCACTTTGCTCACATCTTTTGCTGACTAGAACGGAAAATGCATTTTTTAAAAAAAAGTTATGCTTTGAAACAGAAAGAAAGGAAATGTCACTTTTCTACAGTGTGAAAAATTGCAAGCTATACATCTAACAGCTAAATTTTATTTTTTTAAGTGATCTCAAAATGAATACAGGTGAGGATAAGTTGATCTTATCTTACCTCGTTGCAGTTCCTCAGTCAGACCTTTATGTTGAATGGCTGAATGTGTCTCTGATCCATGTTTATTTTATTAGATTAGATTACTTTATTAGATTACTTACAGTGTGGAAACAGGCCCTTCGGTTCAACAAGTCCACACCGACCCGCCGAAGCGCAACCCACCCAGACCCATTCCCCTACATTTACCCCTTCACCTAACACTACGGGCAATTTAACTTGGCCAATTCACCTGACCTGCACATTTTTGGACTGTGGGAGGAAACCGGAGCACCCGGAGGAAACCCACGCAGACACGGGGAGAATGTGCAAACTCCACACAGTCAGTTGCCTGAGGCGGGAATTGAACCCGGGTCTCTGGCGCTGTGAGGCAGCAGTGCTAACCACTGTGCCAATGTGCCGTTTCCACTGCTCTTTCCTAACTGTTCATCGTGTAATGGGATGATCCTCCTGCTAACTGTCTTAAATTGATCGTTAGGTAGACAGCCAATTTCTTTATTGTCGTTTTATTTTTTTCTTACTTTACAATTGTGTTTCTGATTTACTGATCTGTAAAGCTTAATTTATTTTCCAATGCCAGAGGTTTCTCTCTCGGTTGTGTCCTTTCAAAACAGAATCTGAGGAGAATCCACAAATATCCCAATCCTCGGTGATGCAGAGCCCAGCGCAAAAGGCTGAAACATTTGCCCCCATCTTCAGCCATACGTGCCTCATGAATAATGCATTTCAGCATCCTGTGGAGGTCCCCAGCATCATAGATGGTGGTCTTGAGCAAATTTAATTGACTCTGTACAATATCAGCATTGAGCACTGCAAGGTTTATGGATCCTGACAGCATTTGGACATTGGTACTGAAGACTCATGCTTTAGAATAAGCTCCATCCCTAGCCAAACTATTCCAGTACAGTATCAGAATAGTGGCACCTATCCAGCAATGTATAAAATTGCTTGGGGGCATCCTGTTCCATAAAAGGCAGAACAAACCTAACCTGGTGAATCTAATGTTGCTCACTAGCACAATGACAGAAGGGTTATCACAGTGTTACTGAGTCGCATTTACTCACTGATGTTCAGTTTGGATTCCACCAAGGCCAGTCACCTCCTGAACTCATTACAGTCACAGCACAGTCGTGATCAAAAGAGCTGAACTCTGGAAATGAAGTAGGAGTGACTGCCTTTTGGCAATATTTGATTGTGTGTGGTATCAAGGAACCCTTGAAAAAAATTAAGTCAATGGAAATCAGCAGAAAATTTGCCCACTGGTTGGTGTCATACTTAACGCAGAGGAAGATGTTTCTTGGAGGTCAATCATCTAAGTCCCAGAATATCTCTGCAGGAGTTCCTCAGGGTAGTGTCCTCGGCCCATCCATCTTCAGCAGCTTCATCAATGGTCTTTCCTCCAACATAAAGTCAGTACTGGGGGACGTTATCTGATGATTGCACAATGTCCATTGCAATTTGCTGTTCAGATGCTGAAGTAGGTCATGTCTGCAGATAGCTAGGCCTGGGCAGCATTTAGGCTTAAGCTGATGAGCAACAAGTATGGCCCAAGCCCAAACCTGAAGTGCAATGGCATACTCTCCATTTGAGGAGAAAGTGAGGGCTGCAGATGCTGGAGATCAGAGCTGAAAATGTGTTGCTGGAAAAGCGCAGCAGGTCAGGCAGCATCCAGGGAACAGGAGAATCGACGTTTCGGGCAACCCTGATTCCTGAAGAAGGGCTTGTGCCCGAAATGTCGATTCTCCTGTTCCCTGGATGCTGCCTGACCTGCTGCGCTTTTCCAGCAACACATTTTCAGCTCTCATACTCTCCATTTGTTTGGGTGAGTGCAGCTCCATTCAAGCACCTCTGCACCTTTCAGGACAAAGCAGATTGCTTGATTGGTACCCCATTCACATCTTCAAACAGCACTCCCTCCACTCCTGATGCACAATGGCAGTAGTGTGATCCATCTACAAGACACAATCTCCTTTGGCAGCACTTTGCAAATTTGTGACGTCCACGGCCTCGAAGGAGCAGTACTTGGGAACCCCTGCAATTTCCTGTGCAAGCTATGCACCATTTTACCTTGGACAATTTTCTGTTCCTTCTCTTTGCTGGGTCAGAACTCTCAAAAGTTCCTTCCTAACAGCACTGTGGATGCACTTAACACCAGAAACTTTCGTTCGGTGAGGGGGGTTGGGTGGGCTGCTGGTTATCTCAGCTGGCTGGATGGGTAGTGATACCAACAGCATGGGTTCAGTTCCTGCGCTGACTGAGCTCACCAAGAAGACCTCTGCTTTTCAATCTCGTCTGAGGCCTGGTGACACTCGGATTAAACAACCACCATTCTAATGAGAGATCAGCACTATGGTCTTGGTAAGACTTTGGTGATTGTCTTTAGACAGGCACACAAACGCACTCAGATTCTCTCTGTCTCTCTGTGTGGACTGCAGCGACATGGGAGGGCAGATCACCTTCTCAAGAGCAATTCATGATGAGCAATAAGTGCTGTTGTAACTAGCAGCACCTCCCAAATACAGTGAATGAACAGATATTTTAAAAAGCAATGATTTGATTCTCGAGATGCCCCTCGTGGCTGTTGATTGCATTATGCATGGACCCTGAATGTTTCGTTGGCATCTTCATGATCAAATTGTGCAGCATATTCCAGATCTAGGACCTAAACGCTTGACTGTATTGTGGCATTTCCGAGCTCAAACAGTATTTACTTACAATACTGATGTCGACCTTTTACTGAATTCAGGTTTGTCCGTATGCTAAGAGCTCTTGTATAGAAATTCAGCATAAGAAATAAAAGGATGTTTTATCTATGCTTCCAGGACATTTTATGACTTCAGCGTGATGTCCCAGAGTGATGTGTACACAGCAAAGTGATTTTTTTCTTGAAATGCTGAGTGTTATTTTGAACCATGTATCATTGAGACTCGACATAGTTCCTGAACATTCGGAAAATTGTCAACATGACCTGAAAAATGACAATCTACACAAGATTGAACAATGTCTGTTTTTGAGCCCTACAATGTATTTAAGCGAGGATACAATGTAACTTCTGAGAGCCATTCCTTGGTTTTACTGCAGACTATGCCGATGTGGCCTGGGTTTTCTTGACTGAAGGTGCTGGATGAATTGCTATGGGCTGTATTGTACTGTTCAGTACAACATTTAACATGTATCATTGACACTTGAAACTTGGAGTGGGCAGAAATCAAGGAGCTATTAACACTTCATGATGACAACATAATCATAATCAAAAGTAATTTGGAAAGGAAAGAGGATGAGGGTAGTAACTGATGAGTAAAGTGAGCATTCCAATGCTGAACTTGCCTGTCACCCTGCAGTATCTGTGATCTTTTCTGTTACCTTAAATCAGCAAGAATTGTAATCCTGCTACTTGTTTTAAAAGGAGGCTGAGTGATCATTCATTGCTGTTTGAGCAAGTTTTTCAGTATCATGTGCAAAGAGATGTTTTGTTGTTTGGGAACCAACAAGAGTAAAGGTAGCACATTGAATACTTTGAGGTTTTGTCATTGTGCTGCCATTGTGCTCAAAATGCAGAAGGAAATGTAGTAGTGGGGTATGGTTTCACTCTGACTGGAGAATTTTCCATTGCGAAGAATTCTTGCTGTTCTGCTGAAAATCCTTCCTGACGTTAGGTCAGATTTTGATTATTCCCTCAGCTCTCATCCAGCATCCTGCAAATTAACTGGGCATTTTTGTTGGCATTGGAATTTTGCAAAGTAATCCTTTCTTTTAAAGTAAACACTCATCATGATATGAGACTTCTCTCATTGAGTAGCATTTTTAGAGCAGCATTTTGCAATTTTGTCCTTGGTGATTTATGATCTGATGAAATATTCAGAGGTCTGTTTGCAGGTGTGGGGATTTGCATTTAGCTGTAAGCAGCCAGTTTGAGCATTGCAGGCCAGATTGTAGGTTACCTACTTATTCTCCTCCTCCTGCTCCCCAGGGTTTGAGTGGCCACATGGGTAGATTTTATTTTCGGGATCATTGGGGAGGGGTGACGCAGATTTTTTTAAAAACACGATTCATGCCTCCGGCACTGTTATTTTCATAATTGCTTCTACTGCTAATCGAACACAAACTCCACACATTGCTACAGTACTAATCAAGAGGTCCCTCAAAGCAAAAGTAGATTTTAAGGAGTTAGGCAAGAGACTGAAAGGTAAGGCCTCTGTGAACATAATTTTAGGATTGCTTCCACTACCATGTACTACTGAGTAGGGGAATACAAAGATTGGGAGAATGATTATATATGGCTGGAGAACAGTGCAAGAGCGAAGGTTTTACATTTTTGGGGCATTGGATCCACATCTGGGGTAGGTGGGGCCAAAGGACAACGAGGACAGATTTTATCTGAACAGGACTGGGACTGGTATCCTCATGGGGAGGCTTGCGAGTGAACTTTGGAGGTGCTAAACTATCTTGTTGGGAACGGACCTGAGGAGGCAATTGCTGTGGAATAAAATTGAAAGCTGGGTATGGATAATGGAAAAGGTGTCAATGAATGTGGAGAGCAGCAGAAACAAACTCTCGAGTCAAATTATAGAGTAGTGTTAAAAAGGCAGAATTCAAAACATTCAAGCCGATACACTCGGCATTTACAACAAGGCAGTTGAATTGAACCTGTGAACATATATGATTTAACTGTTAATATGGCAACATCTCTGCAGGGTATCAAGGATCTGAGAGTGTGGTACTGAAAAAGCACAGCCGGTCAGGCAGCATCCGAGGAGCAGGCGAATTGACGTTTCGAGTATAAGCTCTTCATCAGGAAACTTCAGGATTTTCTGATGAAGAGCTTATGTTCAAGACGTTGACGCTCCTTCTCGGATGCTGCTTGACCTGCTGTGCTTTTCCAGCACCACACTCTCGATTCTGATACTCAACACCTGCAGTCCTCACTGTCTCCTCGTGGTAACAAAGATTGGCAACTCAATATTGAAAGATATTTAACTTATAAGAGGGATGCGCAGAAAGGAAACAGATGTGGGGTAGTGCTGATATTCAGGGATGGGATCAGTGTGTGAGTGAGAGATAATCTTTGACAAGGGCAAATATGAAGGTATGAGGAGGGAGTTGGCTGTGGTTGATTGGAAAAATACATTAAACAGTTTGACAGTAGATGGGGATTGGCTGCTATTTAAATATTAATGTTTGGTGTTCAAAAACATGCATTTCTTGAAGGCAAAAATACCCACACGCAAATGAAGAGAACCATGAATAACAAGGGATGTTAAAAATAATGTTCTATAAAAGGAGAAGACTTATGAAGTAATCAAAAAAAAGTAAATAGTTTGATGATTTGGAGAACTTTAGAATTCAGCAATGGTGAACCAAGAAATGGATAATGAAACAGAGTAGAATATGAATGTCAAATAACAAAAATAAGCATAAGAAGGGATGTTAAAAGCTTCTGCAAGTATTTACAAAAGAAAGGATTATCGGAGACAAATGTAGCTCCATTACATTGCAGAGACAAGAGGACTTCTAATAGGAAATGGAGAAATATGAAGCTAAATAAGTACTTTGTGTTTGTCCCATAGGAAGATGCACGGAGTCTCCATAGAATAGTTTATAGGGCTTGAGTGACAGTGAGAACTTGAAAGAAATTTGGATGAGTAAAAGAACAGCTTTGGAGAAATTAGTGGGACTGAAAGTTAAAGTATCCCAGGCCCCATGACCTTTGCCCGAAGTTTTGGAAGAGATAAAAGAGTGGTGATCATATTTTAAAATTCTACTAATTTTGCAGTGGTTCCTGCAGATTGGAAGGTTGCAAATGTACGTGTCTCTTCCTCACCCCACTCTGTGGGGCAAGAGCTGAGAGAGAAATGATCCCTCCTATGGAGAAATTGTCTTGTGAACGAAGTCTAAACAGATTGGCATTCGTAGAGTCATACAGCATGGAAACAGACCCTTCAGCTCAACTTGTCATTTGCCTGTGTTTTGCCCATAACCCTTTAAACCTTTCCTATCCATGTCCAAATGTCTTTTAAATGTTGTAATTGTACTCGCCTCTACCACTTCATCTGGCAGCTCTTTCCATATATCTCTGCCCTCTGGATGAAAAAGTTACCCCTTGGGTCCCTTTTAAATCTTATACTCTTACATTAAACCTTTGCCCTCTAGTTTTAGACTTCCCTAAATCTTAATGAATACCCCTCATGATTTTATAAACCTTTATAAGGTCGCCCCTCAGCTTCCTATGCACCAGAGAAAAAATGTCCCAACCTATCCAATCTCAGTAACATATTTATAAATCTTTTCTGCACCTTTTCCATAACAACCTACCTCCATGAGGGCAACCAGAATTGTAAGCAGTACTCCAAATATGGCCTCACCAACATCTTGTACAGCCGTAACATGATGTCTCAACTCCTATACTCAGTGCTCTGACCGATGAAGGCAAGCATGTCAAAGGCCTTCTTCCCCACCCTGTCTACCTATGGTGTAGTAGACAGTGCAGAAGGTTATCTAAGAGTACAACAGGATTTTGATCAACTGGGCCAGTGGGCTAAGGATTGGCAGATGGAACGTGAGGCCACTTTCAAGGAATTATGTGTACTTGCACTGATAGTTTGACAACACTCCCCTGGGCCCTATTTGTCATACCAAAATGCAACACCTCACATTCATCTGCATTAAACTCCATCTGCCACACCTTGGCCTGCTAGCCCTGTTGATCAAAATCCTGTTGTACTCATCGATCACCACCTCCATTGTCTACTATACCACCAATTTTGGTGTCATCCACAAACTTACTAACCATGATAACACTATGACTATATGCCTCCTATATTCTCATCCAAATCATTCATATAAATGACCAACAACAGTGGATCCAGTACCAATTCTTGCAGCACACTGCTGGTCACAGGCTTCCAGTCTGAACAACAATCCTCTACCAGCACACTCTGTCTCCTACTGTCAAGCCAATTTTTTTTATCCGATCTAACCTTATTCACCAATCTACCATGTGGAACCTTGTCGAAGGTCCTGCTAAAGTCAGTGGAGACAACATCTACCACATGCCTTCGTCTATCTTTTTGGTCACCTCTTCAAAAAACACAATCAAATTTCTCATTGTACTGTCATTAGAAGAATGAGATCAGGTGATCACATCGAAATCTTTAGGACTGTTAAGGGGCTTGACAGGCTAAGAGGATGTTTTTCATAATGGGAGAGTGTAGGACCAGAGCGCAGAGTCTCAGAATAAATGGGGTGCTAATTTAAAACTGTGATGAAGTAAAATTTATTCTCTGAGTGTTGAACATCCTTGCAACCTCTTGCCACAGAGGGGAGTGGGGGCAGAGTCCTTGTGTATACTTAAGGCTTAGATACCTGCTTGGTCAATAGAGGAATCAGGGGTTATGGGAAAAATGTAAGAAAGTGGAGATGAGGAGCATCAGATCAGCCATGTTCCTGTTGAGAGCCAGAGCAGGTTTGCGGGGCTGAATTCCTACTCCTATTGCTGTTTTTTTATGGTCTTATGCAGAAAGTTACAAACTTGTTAGTCTGATGTCAATAGTCAGGTAAAATGCTAGAATCTATTAAAAAGGACATGCAATGACTAGACATTTAGAAAATAATTGTCTCATTGGAGTCGAGTCAATATGTATTTATGTGGTGGAAAGCATGTTTTAACAAATGTGAAAGGAATTATTTGAGTTTGTGACTAGCATTGGTGTTAAGGGGGAACAAGAGAACTTAGTGTTTTTGGACTTTGAGAGGCTTTAGATGAAGTCCCACACAGGAGATTAGCAAAGAAAATATGAGCACATGGGGTTGGCGGTAATGTAATAACATGGATTGAGGGCTGGTTGACAGTTAGAGAGGAACAATAAATCAGTCATTCTCAGTTCTCACGCTATGACTAGGGGTGTACCACAGAGATCTGTGCTTGGCCCAAGCTTTTCACAGTCTGTATCTATGGTTTAGATGTGGAGACAAAATATATCTTTTTCCAAATTTACAGATGATACAAAACTTGGGAATGTGAGTTGTGATAAAGATGCAAAGAGACTTCAAAGTGATTTAGACTCATTGGCGGTCCCTCGCTGATGAGGATGACTCTTTTCCACTCTCCTTGTGAGCCTGTAAGTAGCTGTACACGCAGGCTTGGTTACACCTGGGGCAGAAGGTGGTCATGGGAAGGGGTGGATTCTGGCATGTCATTGGGCAAGAGCATGGCAGATGGAATGTATGCCAGGAACAAAGGTGCGGTTTATTTCTTAAATGGTGAGAGATAGCGACTTGTTGATATCCAAAAGGACCTCAGGGTCCCTGTTCTTCAGTAACTGAAAGCTAACATTTAGATGCAGCAAGCAATTCATGAGGCAAACAATTTATTAGCCTTTATTGCAAGAAGGACTTGAGTACTGGAACAAAGAAGTCTTGCTTTGATAGAATGAAGCACTGATAAAATCACACCAGGAGTATTGCATGTTGTTCTGATCTTTTTCTTTAAGGAAGAATGTACTTGCAATAATGGGAGTGCAGCAGAAGTTGACCAGGTTGGTGCCTGGAATGGTGGGTTTGGCCCTTGAGAGAAGTAGGAGACTGGACCTGTATCCTCTCAGATTTCGAAGAATGAGAGATGATCTGATGGAAAGTTACAAAATTTGTACAGGGATCAATAGAGTAGCTATAGAATAGTTTCCTTGGTTGTGGGGTCTAGAAACATGGGCCGTTTATTACAGAATAAAAGACAAGCTATTTAGGATTGAAATGAGGAGGAACCTCTTCACTTTGAGACCATAGACCATAAGTTAACGGAGAGGAGTAGGCCTTTCAACCCATTGAGACTATTCAATGAGACCATGGCTGATCTGATAACCCTCAACTCCAATTTCCTGCCTTTTCTCAGAATCAGATCATTGTTACAGAGTTTATAAAACCATGAGGGGCATGGATAGGGTAAATAGACAAGGTCTTTTGCCTGGTCTCTGGGAGTCCAGAACTAGAGGGCATAGGTTTAGGGTGAGAGGAGAAAGATATAAAAGAGACCTAAGGGGCATCTTTTTCATGCAGAGAGTGGTGCATGTGTGGAGTGGGCTGCCAGAGGAAGTAGTGGAGGCTGGTATAATTGCAACATTTATAAGGCATCTGGATGGACATATGAATGGGAAGGGTTTGGAGCGATATGGGCCGGGTGCTGGCAGGTGGAACTAGATTGGTTTGGGATATCTGGTCAGCATGGACAGGTTGGACCGAAGGGTCTGTTTCCATGCTGTACATCTCTGAGACTCTGTGGCAGCTGAGGCTGTTTGGTCCATCGTGCCTGCACCTTGGTTCTTTTATGGATAAAAAATCTGTCTGTATCAGCCATGAGTGTATTTAACGACTAAACCTCTGCAGGCTTTTGCCGTGAAGAATTCACCTCCCACTGAGAGGAAATTTCTCCTCATTTCAATCTTAAATGAGTGACCCTCTATTCTGAGATTGTGCCCCCTGCTCCTAGACCCTCCCACAAGGGGCAGTAACCACTCCTAAAGCCCTTTAAGAGTCTTGTATGTTTCCAAAAGGTATCCTTTCATTCTTCTAAACTCCAGTATGTACAGACCCAATTCACTCAATCTCTCCTCATGAGACAGTCTGTTCACTTTAGTGCACTTTCGCTGAATTGCCTCTAATGCCAGTAATCTTTCCTTTGAAGCTGATGAAAACTGTTTACAGGATTCCAGCTGTGGTGTGACGAGTGCCTTCTATAGTTGTAGCAAAGCCTTCCTATTTTTATTCTCCTATCTCCATTTGCATTCCTGTAACCTGCTGAACCTCTGTACTAGTTTTTTTGTGATTTATGCAGAAGGACATCTAAGTCCCTCCATGCTATAGCTTTCTGCAGTCTTTTTCTACTTAAATAACATTTAACCCCTGCCCAAGTGCATACCCTCACTTTTTCCCACATTCTGGCTGCCAAGTATTTGCTTATCCTGTCTTTATTCATCTGTAGATTGTTTGTGTCATCTGCAAATTTGGCCTCAGTACATTTACTTTCTTCATCCAAGTCTATTATTTGTAGTATAAATAATTGTGGTCTCATCTCTGATCCCTATGGCACTGCACTAGTTCCCACTTCACTCAAGAGGATGATAAGTCTTTGGAATTCTTTACCCCAATGGACTGTGGAAACTCAGATGTTGAGGAAGTTCAAGACAGAGATTGATAGATTTCTGTACATCAAAAGCAGTAGTTTTGGTAGCAGTGTGGGAAAATAGTATTGGGATTTATTGATGAGTTGTGACCTAGAAGGGCCGACCGGACTTGAGGGGCTGAATGGTCTGCCAGTGCTCCGTAACCACAGTGAACTAGTCCCATGCTGTCACCATTTCCTTTAGCTCTGCATATTTTTTCAGATAATTATTCAATTGCTGTATGAGGACATTAATTGAATCTGCCTCCCCCGTGCCCTCAGGCCGCACTTTTGGGATTCTAACCATTTGCCCGTTAAGTGTTTTGTTTTCAGGCTGCATTGGCTGACATCAGCTCATGTGCACTTAGTGTCACTTAAGTTTGTACAATTGTATTTAAACACGTTCGGTTTCGGGTCCAGGTTAAATAGGATGGTTTTGGGGGTTGGGGGAGGAAGAGAAGTTGCCCCTGCCCATGTTCTCTCCCTCCATCCTGAATCCCGCGTCCTGACTTACCACGTCCCAAGTCCTTCCTCCTCAGTCCTCACATCACCGTCTCACTCCCCCTCCTTCCCATGTCCTCACCCTCCCTGCAGTGTCCTCTCTCCCCTCCTTGCTGCATCTTTGCTCCCCCTCCTGTGTTCTCACCAAGCACCCCCCCCCCCACAAAGTCCTCAATCCCCTCCCCTCACTCTGTTCTCTAATTATTGCTGCCATTTGTTATCTTCACTGTTCTCTAGCCATTGCCTTTTCTTATATAATCTCGCTGTGTTCTCTCACTAGTGCTGCATTGTTTTTAATCCTCTGTGTTCTCTGGGCATTGAAGATTTTTAATCCACATTGTGTTCTTAAGTCACTACTGTTCTCACTGGTGGTTAGTTTCATGATTTGATTTGAAATGATCATATTAGATGTTGTTAATTTATCTTTTCTCTCTTTTTTTAAAGTTTCTGAAATAGCATGTTTTCCTTGTGCTGTCTGGCAGGGCCATGAGATGACCAGCATTGGATTGCTCCTGGGAATTTCAGCCGCAAAACTGGGCACAATGGATATATCAGTCACGCGCCTCCTGAGTATTCATATCCCTGCACTGCTGCCTCCAACCTCAACAGAATTGGATGTCCCCCACAACCTGCAGGTTGCAGCAGTGATGGGTATAGGACTGGTGTATCAAGGAACTGCACACCGGCACATTGCTGAAGTACTTCTGACTGAAATAGGTGAGGCATCTTCCACTCTGACCCTCCTATCAAAGAAATTCAGTAGCTGGTTTGAGTCCAGTAAGCTTTTGTCTGACGAGACGAGACTGTGTCCTTGTCTTTTGAGCTTTGTTTCCTTTAATCTTTCAAGGCATGTAGGTGTCACTGGCAAGGTCAGCATTTATTGCTCATCCCTCATTGCCCTTGAACTGAGTGGCATGCTAGGCCTTTAGAGTCAGAGAGTCATACAGGATGGAGACAGACCTTTCGGTCCAACCAGTCTATGCTGACCGTTGTCCCAAAAGTCCTACCTGCCAGCACTTGGCCCATGTCCCTCCAAACATGTATTAGTCATGTACTTACCAAAATGTCTTTTAAATGTTGTAACTGTATCCACATGCACCACTTCCTTTGGAATTTCCTTCCACACACAAACCATTCCCTGTGTTAAATAAAAGGCCTGTCATGTTTTTTAAATCTTCCTCCTCTCACCTTAAAAGTACGTCCTCTCGTCCTGAAATCCCCCACCTCAGGGAAAAGACACCTGCCATTGACTTGATTTATTATATCCCTCATGATTTTACAAATCCCTATAAGATCACCCCTCAAGCTTGTCCACTCCAATGAAAACGTCCCCTTTAATCCAGTGTCTCCTTATAACTCAAACCCTCCAATCCCGGCAACATCCTGGTAAATCTCATCTGAACCCTCTCCATTTTAATAATCTGCCTTCAATAAGAAGGAGACCAGAACTAGCACAGTACTGCAGTTAAGGATTAACCACATTGCTATGGATCTAGTGTCATCTGTAGGTAAAACCAAGCAAGGTCTTCGGATTGGTGCTTGGCACTTGTACTGATGCAAACTTTATATTCCAAGTTTATTCTTTGAATTTAAATTCCATTAATAGCAACGGTGGGATTAGAACCCTGATGTCCAAAGCATTAGGCATGAGCTGAGAACTTACAAGTCCAGTGACATTGGCGTTACGTCACTGTCTCTCCGATGTCATAATTCAGTATGACACTCTGGTAAAAGTACAGCACAGGCGATAAATTGTGCAAAGTGGTGTACTTTGAATGAATTGAGATTTCTTTCAATGAAAGACTGAAGGCATATATGTCAAAATCAAGCAAAGTAAAAGAATCTTGGTTTCCATCAAAAATCCTGACTTCTGTTCTTCTGCTCCCATCCATCAAAAGGAAGTTTACAATCAGTTAATTTAGTGTAAGAATGTAACGTATGTAAGAGTTGTTTTGGAATGAAGAGGCAATGTTGGCTGAGGGGTAGCACACCCCTTGAGTGATGAGGAAATGGGAATTCTGGATGGTGTTGTCTCTAGTGATTTTGGCGTAGACATGCTTTTGTACTTCGAGTCTGAAGCTGCCAATTTTCACCTGCCAATAATGATGTGTCCTATAAATCTTTCCTGAGGAAAACAAGTTCACTGTGGAAATTAAGGAATAGCTATATTTTTGGAAACCACTTCTTAAGTAAATGGTGAAATTTTTCAAAAGTTGACATTCCAAAATAAAAAGCAGCAAGCAAACTGCTTCCAGTTGTGACTTAGTTAAACAATGCAATCCTGTTTTTTCTGTTTAGGTCGCCCTCCAGGCCCTGAGATGGAGAACTGTACAGATCGGGAATCTTACTCGTTGGCCTCTGGTCTTGCTCTTGGCATGGTCTGTCTGGGAGTAAGTGTCAGCTGCACAGATAATTGTGTTTTCAGCTGTCAGCATTTTCTGCGAAAGCGATTTAGCCATTTAAAAACCATAACTTTATTTCCATCTTCAGTCTGCCCCAGTTATTTTGTGCTCAAGGGCTGCTATCGAGTCTTAAAGCATGGAAACAGACCCTTCGGTCCAACTAGTTCACGCCGACCATGTTCCCAAACTAAACTAGTCCCAACTGCCTGTACCTTCCCCATATCTCTCCAAACCTTTCCTATTCATGAACTTATTCAAATGTTTTTTAAAAATTGTAACTGTACCTGCATTCACCACATCCTCTGGCAGTTCATTCCACATGTGAACCACTCTCTGTGTTAAAAAAAAATTCCTCCTGTCCTTTTTAATTCTTTCTTTCTCTCACGTTAAATCTATGCCCCCTAGTTGTGAACTCCCCCATCCGACAGAAAAGACTCTTGTCATTATCTCTGCCTCTCATGATTTTATAAACTTCAGTACGGTCACCCCTCAACCTCTACGCTCCAATGAAAAAAGTCCCAATCTTTCCAGTTTATTTTTATAACTCTGACCCTCCGTTCCAGCAACATCCCATACAGCATTAGTTCAAAGAATAGTAGTGAGACTGCCTTGTCTCCTGGCTAATACTTCTCACCAACTAATGTGACTAATACAGATGATCTGGTCATTGTCAGATTGTTGCTTGTAGAAGCTTGCTGTGCACAAATTAACTGTTCTGATCCCTAAATCGGAGCAGGTACGACAGTTTAAAGAGTCTTTCATAGATCGCAAGCAGTTTGGAACATTATGGCACTGGGAACTGGTCAGATATTATCAGAGGATGTTAAATAACTGCATCTAGTCAAAGCAAGTGAAGGAAAGACTTGCATTTATAATGTTGTAAATGATCACCTGCTTTGCAGACAATGAAGCATTGTGGAAATGTGACCCCATTTTGGTAGATTTTAATGTATGTTCAATGCCCCTACAGGTTAACAGTGTCCTCTGCGCCTTCCAGGTGGAGACAAAGTCCCACCTTCACATTGGGAACACCCTCCATCATGTGTGGCACTATTACTGTGTAAATGAGACAGATTTTAAACAGAGCTAGCTCAAGACTAGACACCCTAGAGATGCTGTGGGCATCGACAGCTGTAGGTGTATGTTCCGATTTAATCTATAACCTAATGGCCCAACATATGCCCCACTCAACCATTACTATCAAGGCAGGGGATTAACCCTGGTTGAATGGTGAGTGCAGGAGGACATGCCAGGAGCAGCACCAATCATATCTAAAAATGATGTGTCAACCTGATGAAGTCACCAAACAGGACTACTTCCATGTCAAACAGCATAAGCAGCAAGTGAGAGACCAAGCTAAGTGATCCCACAACCAATGGATCAGAGGTTGTTCAGAAAATTAGAGAGCACTTAATTCTAACTTTGCTTCATGTGTGCACCCAGCACAGATTGCTAGATGGCAGTCAAGAGCAGGAAACTTGCTGAATTGTGCTGAAGTTTACCACATGTTATATGATCTTGCAGCACGGGAGAAAGGCATTCAGACCATAAAGATGTAGAAGCAGAATTAGGCCCATCCAGTCTGCTTCACTGACCATGGCTGATATGTTTCTTAAGCTCTGCCGTCTTCCCCTAATCATTGATCCTCTTAGAAATCAAGAATCTGTCTACCTCTTATCCAAGTTATCCAATTGATCGTACTGTCCTGCTCTATCTCACAGTCTTGCACACTTTTTTTTCTTCAAGTATTCATCCAGTTCCCCTTTGAAAGTTATTATTCATCCTGTATGTGGTAGTTTCTCGGACAGTGCATTTGGCAATCCGCCAAGCCTTCGCAAACAGCACCTTTGACCAATGACCTCTACTGCCAAGAACAACAAGGGCAGCAGAAATGTGGGGACACCACCACCTGCAAGTCACCTTCAAGGCACATGCTATCCTGACATAGAACTACATTGCCATTTCTTCACTGTTGTTGGGTCAGTATCCTGGAACTTCATTCCTTACAGCACTGTTAGTGTACTTACACCCCAGAGACTACAGTGGTTCAAGAAGCATAAAAACTAGGAGCAGAAGGAGGTCTTTTTTGCCTCTTAGGCTTGCTCTCCCGTTCAACATGATCATGGCTGAGCCTCTACCTCAGTGCCATATTCCTGCTTTCTCTCCAGACCCCTTAATTCCTTTAAGTAGGCAACTGGAGATTGGTAAGCAAACCGGTATTGAACTCCCTCCAATTTAGTGTATTAGGGGATAATTTTGTTGAAGGTTTTCAAGAAAACAAAATGTAGCAGATAGGTTGCATTGAGAGAAACAATTGCCACTAGTTGGGGAACCTATGACTGGGAGCCATAATCTGGTTCTAAAGAACAGCAGATATTTGGAATGCTGTCCCATAAATGGCAAGTGATGCTAGGTCAGCTGTAAATTTTAAATATGAGACTGGTTCCAACAAATCTAAGCTGTTGAGGGATATAGAGCAAAGAAAGTTTTATGTAATTTAAGTCATAGACCAACCATGATTGCATTGAATAGCAGAATAGACTTGAGGGATTAAGTTATCGCCACCTGTTTCCATGTTCAGATAGATGTGTTTAATCATGTGTTTAAGCTGTCAGGTTACTGTCCAGATTGCAGGACCCCGTTTGAGTTTGTGTCCTTTTTTAAAATGAAAAAATAGGGGATGATTGCATTTTGTGCACTGATTTAATTTAATATGCAATTTCTACCTTTAAAAGCCTTGAATTTTTCGAAGAGATGGGTTCAGTCTTAACTTCTACATCTGTCAGGCAAAATTTGCTGTATGTGTGATACGATTTAATGCAACATGATGTTACATCAGCATAGAATGGGTTGGGCAGTGTACGGTGTGAAAACACACAAGGTAACATTGCAGGTTTGGGATAAGTCATATCAGAAATGCTCCCCTGTGATTGAAGACTGGCCTGCTTAGTATTTCCAACATTTTTTCTTTTGCTTTTGCATTTTCAGTGGCATACCTGCAGTTTTACATTTGCTGTTTATGCAAATAAAATAGAATAAATGGGAGATTTCAGTTTCAAAATCAAATAATTTACTGTACCACAGTAGTTTCTTTTCTGCGTATTTTAATTCTATTTTTTGCAAGAACATGTATTTTTGAAATCACAGGGGATCTATTTCAAATTAGTGCTGAAAACTTCTGTGTTAACAGGAAGCAGATGCTGATGATAATGGAAAAGGCTCCATTTGGGAAGCAGTGATTGATTTTTCCAGGGTCACTTATTCAATATCTGAGAGAAAGTATTTGTCATTATAACATTTGTTTGTGATGGCAACCTCTATGGCCCAAGTACTTTGTAACATTCAAAGCAGTATTGTTGGATCAAACTACCAAATATATTTTAATTTGGATAATTGAGAGGCAAGGCAGTGACTTCTATGATGAGGGTATAAAATGAGCAAGGACCGAAACATCAATGATAGCTGCACAACATTCTTTGGACATGCCCAGTAAGTGTGTTGCTGACATCAACAAAACTACAGGTGGTTCTTCATGGATTGAGGTGAAGATGTGATATGTCAAAGATTAATGATCTTAAGCAGAAAGTGGAGTGGAAACTAGCAGGTCTTACAGAGAGACAGGAGGAATGAAGTGGCGGCAGCAATGTTATTAAGAAATGAAGTGGAGGCAGTTGTGAGAAACACATTTGTAGAGAGAAAAACAGTTAACATTTCGAGTCAATTGACCCTTTGTCTAATGATCTTACCGGAGATCATTACTAAGATTGTGTTCTGTCTTCAAAATGCATTCACTGGAGAGCGTTCAAAAAGCATCAAGAATAATGATTGCACTTGATGCTTGAAGTTTGAGAGAAAGACTTGCAGAGCTGAACGGAATTTTGTTGCACCAAAGTTAAAGGAACTCGACTCTGAATTATCGAGGTGTACATGGAAAGCATGTGTGTGACTTGGGATGAAGCTGGAAAGTGCATTTTCAAGTTTGGCCAGATTGTAGCTGGGTTAATAAACAGAGAATTTTTTTCTGTCAGTGGAGTAATTGAGATGTGGAGCAGATTCTGAAGGGAGCTGCTGTTTGTGAGGATTCCTTCTCAGAGCTGGATAAATATCTGGCAAAGCATGTGATTGAATATTAGGATAGACAATGAATATACAACCATAACTTCCATTTAATCCAGCAGACCATTTATATTCTTAGTATAGACAAAGATGGTGAAGTATGACATATGATGCCTGGGTTGAAAATGTGTTGCTGGAACAGCGCAGCAGGTCAGGCAGCATCCAGGGAACAGGAGAATCGACGTTTCGGGCATAAGCCCTTCTTCAGGAAAGGTTCTGCCAGAGGATGTGTGGAGACTGGTACAATTGCAACATTTAAAAGGCATCTGGATGGGTGTATGAATAGGAAGGGTTCAGAGGGATATGGGTCAAATGCTGGCAAAATGGGGCTAGATTAGGTTGGGATATCTGGTCAGCATGGACGGGTTAGACTGAAGGGTCTGTTTCCGTGCTGTACATCTCTATGACTCTAAGTGGTATTTGTAACAAAAACAGAAATTGCTGGAGAAGCTCATCAGCTCTGGCAGCATCTGTGAAGAGAAATCAGAGTTCAATTCCTGTTTTAGTTTCAGATTTCCAGAATCTGCAGTGCTTTCGGCTTTTATTAAGTGATATTTGTGTCTCTTTGTTTTTGGTGATATCATTTCATTCTGTTGCCTTTCTGAATTACCCTGCAGCACGGGAGTAACCTGATAGGTATGTCTGACCTGAATGTTCCAGATCAGCTGTACCAGTACATGGTGGGAGGCCACAGGCGCACCCAACCTGGAATTCACCGAGAAAAGCACAAATCGCCCAGTTATCAAATAAAGGTCTGTATTTTCTTTCCACTATTCAGTTGCTGTCATGTGCAAAATTAATGTTACCAGCTCAAAGTGAAGTTTTACATAATGCCTTTCAGACATCCTATGTCAAATTCATGATTAAACTGTGTAGAACCTTAGAGCAGGAAGGGTGACTTCTAAACCCTCTACACTCCTACCAGCTCTCTGAAAGAGAGTCAACTACTTTGACTCATTTATTTCCTGACCTTTCCCAACATTTTATTTTCGCTCATTGAAATTGTTATCCACTTCTCTTTTTAAATTCCTGTTGAAAAGATAAATCAGGGTATTTTCTTGATGGTTTGAAGTTAAATACAGTTGATGCAAAATCAGTTGTTGGTTTTCTTTTTGGTAAGCAAAGATACTAAGGGATATGGGCCAAAGGCCATGGATCACCCATGTTCTCTTGGAATGGCAGAAGAGTCAAGGGGCTGAATGGCCTACTTCTGCTCCTATGTTATGAATTCTATTATTTTGCCAGTTTTTCAGGAGACCATCCCGGGTCTGTAATACTAATAGTAACTTCCTGCTAAACCTCCCTTTGTTCTCTTGGTAGTAATCTTAAGTTTATGCCTTTCTACTTCCCAATCTGTTGGCAAGTATTTCCCCAATTTATCCTGTCAAAATCCTGTGCAGTTTTGAACGTTATGGTCAGATTTTCTCTTAACTCCATTTGTTAGAATGGAATGAGCCCCATTTTCTCAAACGACCATTTAATCATTGAACTATTCAGGTTACTTTTATGGGTAATTTCTGCCCAACAAAACAGCTCAGCTCAAAATTGGGTCCAGTGCAAAAACATCAATGGTTTGTACAGGTTTAGTATTTTCTTATCTCGTTTGTTTGCTCATACTGTTATGTTTTACAAAAATGTACAGATCCAGTATTTTGTATATTTTACTACTAGTCTTCTCTCTTTAAAAGATTCGTGTAGTCTAATCCTCAACTCGCTCTGCTCATCAATTTTCAAAGTTCAGCATGAGAGAAGAAAACTTGTTTAAGATTGGTTTGTTTTAATAATTCTGTTGAGGCTAATTGTAAATCTTCTCTTTGACAGGAAGGGGACACTGTGAATGTCGATGTTACGTGTCCTGGCGCCACACTGGCCTTAGCCTTACTTTATTTGAAAACAAACAACAGGTATGGCAAAATAGTGTTAATCTCCTCAGCTAAGCAAAGGTGCGACTGAGATGTACATGATGATTGCATAATTTCAATTATTTCCAAAGGAGACTTGCCCTCTATGGTAAGTATATTGTTCCTTTAGTAGGGACACAATACAGCAGGTGTCATCAAGCTTCTACATAATGGCAGTAAGAAGCCTCTACTACTGTATTCAAATCAGCACAAACAGATTTTCAAGGACGTTGCAAGTAGAATTACAACATTTAAAAGGTATCTGGATGGATGCATGAATAGGAAGGGTTTAGAGGGATATGGACCAAATGCTGACAAATGGGACTAGGTTAGATTGGGATGTCTGGTCACCGTGGACGAATTGAACAGAAGGATCTGTTTCTGTGCAGTATGACTCTATAATTGATTGCTCTACCTTCATTATAAATTAAAGTTACTCATGAACAAGGGCACTTGAGCCCCTTTGAAGTTTAACATTTCCCACCTCTCACTATTTAAGAAATACTCTCTGTTCTGTCTTTCCTTGCAACATGGCTAATTTCACATTTTCCTGCATTGTACTCCATCAAATAAATGTTTTTTTAACCTACTCCCCTAGCTTCTCCAAGCAGCTCCTCTGGAAGCATCGTTCCATGCTCCATAAGACACTCAGTTCCACCTGGTTTTGTGTCACCTGTAGATTTGGAAGTATTACAAATCATTGATTAAAGTGTATCTTTTGTCAGCAAAACTAAAACTCCTCTCTTGATTGCTCCCAAGCAACTATTGATTTTCCCACATTTTTATTCAAGATTTAATAATGTTTCTCGACAACTATCAACATTGTAACAAGTAATTCCAGAATGATATAATTTTGATGGTCCAACCTTTGTCTGCTTGGGCTGCTGAAAGCAGGAAGAATCAGTGCACATAAACTTACCGGAGGTTTATTCTCAAGATGAGAATCTGATGTGTTTATGAGCTATTTCGCAAGATTACAGAGTTCAAAAATATCTGTTGGCTTTTATTGAAATTAAAAATTAAATGATTACCATTGTAGACAGTAACACAGATATGATAATTATACATACATTTGTGATACTGCCAGTAAAATGCTTTACCAGAGAGTTCATTGGGTTTCAAGTTCGATGGGAATAATTTGAATTCTGTAATGTCTTTTCTAACAATGTTCTTCCATTCTGGTGACTTGAGAATTTGCATTCTTCAATGTAATAGGTGGTCCAAATTAGCTGGAATTCAGTTTCGAAAATGACAACCTGTAACCAGTAGCATTCCAGAGGAATCAGTACTGGAATCAAAACTGCCTACAATATATATTAATGACTTGGAGGAAGGAAGCAACTGTAGTGTCAGCTTAACCTGGTTCCCATGTGCTTTTACCTCCTTAATCAGCCTCCCATGTAGAACCTTGTTAAAGGTTATAGTGAAATCCATATAAACTGCATCCATTGCACTAGCGTCATTTACACACTTGGTCACCTCCTCTCAAAATTCAATCAAATTTGTAACACATGACCTTTCTCTGTCAACAGTGCTTGTTCTGTTCTCAAAGAGCACCAGAAAATTTGTCCATCGCGATCTCCCTTTCACAGAGCCATGTTGACTTGTGCCATTTTAATTAAAATGGTCCTTTTAACAGAAACCAAGAGACAAAAACTTAAAGTTAACTATTAACCATTTCCTTACAAAATCAACTTGAGCTTTTCAGTGCCTGAGATGAAATTTCCAGTGTTTTTTAAAAGAAAATTGACAGTCTTGATTGCATCAATGAAAACTTGCCTGGCAGTAATAAAGACTGTGGTGAGGACCTTTTTATTCAAGACCTCAACAAAATTGAGGTGGTGAAGGGCGGGTTAGTGGGTTGCTTCAGAGGATGCTGCATTTCCCAGTTTTCCTGATTGTCTGCAGCTTAGTTTACACAGTCATGTGGCACTGTTGCCTATATGGTTGTCTATATGTTGTTCAGCTGTATTATTCCATGAAGCACTCATGTCTTATTATCTGTGTGAGTTTGTAGGTGGGCTTTCTGTTCAGTTCAAACGGATGGACAGACTTTGGATTGTCCTTTTGGTTCTTTTCCAGTTCCACCTGAGTTTTCTTTCTCTCATTCCTTCTCGGTGCTTCATAAAATGCTCTGTAGTTCATGCTCCTGGAGAGATTATCTTTGTAGGAATGTTTGTCATTGTGAGAGAAAGTGATGCCTGGATGTGGTAGGACTAACCCTGTTTTTATGTTGCTTAGGTCAATCGCAGACTGGCTGCGAGCCCCGGACACCCAGTACTTGTTGGACTTTGTGAAGCCAGAATTTCTTTTAATGCGGGTAAGTAATAAGATAGAAGCATGTGAAATCTCTCTTTAAACATTAATCGAGCAGACTTTTCATTTGTTAGACTTTAAAGATTGTATGTGACCAAAGCACTTAGCATAGATATGCAAAACTTGGGGGAGCATTGTGTACAGATAAAGGATTGTGGAAATAGCAACCAATTTTTTTAAAAGATAGCTTAAGGTATTACAAGAGAAAATTAGTGCTAACGCACTTGTCAAAAAGAATTTGCCTGTGTGGATTAGAAAGGAAAAGGCAAAGTAATTTTAGTCCCGGGGACAATAGAGCTGTTCTTTCTTCACACACGCACACAGAGAGAGAGACAACTGATGGTGAGTTTAACCGAGGGTCACCACGCCTCAGGCAAGGGGAAAGGTTGAGAAGGTGGACCTTCATGGTAACCTCAACTGGGGTGGGAGTTGAACCTGCATTGTTGGCATCACTCTGCATCACAAACCAGCCAACTGAGTTCCTATGTTGTGTGGTTAATGCCAACTAAACACCCTTTAAAATTTGAGGTCTTGCATATTATAATCTAAGCACAATATTAATGATGTGATATTTATTCATTACTGCTAAAGAACATCTCTGGCTGTTGAAATTACATATTCGACATGTGGAATCTCGTTGCTTTAATTTTTAATTATAGTTGGAGATTTTTGGCAATCTCCAACTATAGGCTACAAGGAGATCAAGACTGGGGACTAAATGTTCAGAGGCACTTAACTTTTTGAAAGGTTAGGCAGGAAGGGAAGGTTGGTAGGGTAGCCTTCTTGGTACCCAATGGAATAAATATGATCGCAAGAAATGATCAAGAATCAAATGATACAGGATCCTATATGAAGGAAGGTAAGGGTAACAAGAAGAAATAAACAACTGCGGAAGTATTCTATAGGACACGTAACAGTAGCTGTTTTGTAGGACAGAGAATAAATCAGTAGATAATAAAAGCTTGTCAAAAAGGCAGTATGATCACCATGATGTCAATCTTCATGTAATTTAGTAAAATCAAATTAACAAAGGGTTTTATGAATGAACAACATTCATAAAATGTAATTCATAAAATCATTCTTTGAGTGATTTTGGGTCAGTTTCCTAAAGCCACATGTTATGGAGTCAACCAGGAATTTCAAATCGGGTGATGCGTAATGAAGTAGCTTTAGTAAACAGTCCCAAAGTAAAAGACCATTTGGGAACTGTGACCATAACATAGCAGAATTTAGCATTACATTTGAGAGGGAGGAACGTGGTTCGGTAGCAAAGCTTGAATAAGGATAATAACATACGGCAAAGGTGGCCGAAGTGGATTGGGAAAGGAGTTTAGCAAAATAGACAGTTGAGCAAAGGCAGGTATACAAAAAAATAGTTCGTGGCTTGCAGTGAAGTTATATCCCAGTGAGGAAGGAGGAGTCGAGGATGGGGATAAACAGATCCGAGTTAACCAAAGAAATTAAGGATAATATCAAATTAAAAGAAAGAAAACATACTGTGGGCAAAGATTAGTGGTAAGACAGAGGATTAGGAAAGATTTAAATGCCAACAAAAGATGAGAGGAAAATAAACTATACACATTAGCAAGTAACATGAAAATAGACGATAAAGACTTTTTATAATATCTTAAAAGGAAACGAGAGAGGTCTAAGTGAACATGGACTGCATTTGGAATATTGAGAGCAATTTTGGGCCCAATATCTAAGGAAATATGTACTGGCCTTGGAGAGGGTCCAGTGGTGGTTGACAAGAATGAATCCAGGAGTTTGTCATAGGAGGAGCTCTTGAGGACTCTAGGTCTGTACTTGATGGATTTTAGAAGGATGGAAGATTAAATCAGAATACTGAGAGGCCTGGATAGTGTGAATGTGGAGAAGATGTTTCTACTGGTAGGAGAAGTTAAGACCTAAGAGCACAGCCTCACAGTGAAGAGATGAGGAGCAATGTCTTCAGCCAGAGGGTGGCGAATCAGTGGAGCTCATTACTACTGAAGGCTATGGAGATCAAGACATAGAGTCATAGATTCATACAGCTTGGAAACAGACCCTTCAGTCCAACTTGCCTGTGCCAACCAGACTTCCCAAACTGATATGGTCCCATTTGCCAGCATTTGGCCCATATCCTTCTAAATCCTTCTTATTCATATACCCATCCAGATGCCTTTCAAATATTTTAATTGTATCCACCTTCACAATTCATTGAGTGAACTTAAAACAGATAGGTTCTGGATCAGTGAGGGCATTGTAACAATTGTATCTCAGAGTTTTTTGGGAAGCTCGGGAAGAGATTGCTAAGATATTTGTGTCATGGATAGTCACAGGTGAGGTGCTGAAAGTCTGGAGATTGGCTAATGTAATGCCATTATTTAAGAGAAGTTGTAAGGAAATGTCAAGGGACTATAGACTATAGCTTGACATCAGTGGTGGGGAAGTTGTTGGGATTCTGAGGGGCAGGATTTACATTTGGAAAGGCAAGGACTGATTAGGATAGTCAACACAGCTTTGTAGGTGAGAAATCCAGCGAATATAATTGAGTTTATTTGAAGAAGTGACAAAGAAAATTGATGAAGGCAGAGTGATAGTCATTGTCTATCTGGATTTCAACAAGGTATTTCACCAGGTTCTGCATGGTAGACTGGTTAGTAAGGTTAGAGTACATGGAATCCAGGAAGAGCTAGTCAATTGGATTCAAAATTGGCCTGTATGTAGGAGATAGAGGGTGGTGCAGAGGATTGCTTTTCAGACTGAAGGCCTCTGACCAGTGGTGTGCCACAAGAATCAATGCTGGGTCCACTGCTTTTCATCGTTTGTATAAATGATTTGGATATAATTAGTAAGTTTGCCGATGACACCAACATTGGTGGTGTAGTGGACAGTGAAGGTTACCTCAGAGTACAACAGGATCTTGATCAGATGGACCAAGGAGTGACAGATGGAATTTAATTTAGATAAATGCAACACCTCACATTTTGGTAAGACAAATCAGGCCAGGACTTATACACTTAATGGTAAGGTCCTGGGAGTGTTGCTGAACAAAGAGACCTTGGCAAGCAGGTTCCTAGTTCTTTGAAAGTGGAGTTTTACGTAGATGGGATAATGAAAAAGGCCTTTGGTATGATTCCCTTTATTGATCAATGCATTGAATATCAGTGTTGAAATGTCAGGTTGTCGCTGTACAGGACATTGATGAGGCCACTTTCAGAATACTGCATTCAAATCTGGTGTCTCTGCTATAGCAAGGATGTTGTTAAACTAGAAAGGGTTCAGAAAAGACTTACAAGGATGTTGCTGGGGCTGGAGGGTTCGAGAGACAGGGAGAAATTGAATAGATTGGACTTTTTCCCTGGAGTGTCAGAGACTATGGGGTGACCTTATGAGGTTTATAAAATTATGAAGGGTATTGATAGGGTGAATAGCCAAGCTCTCTTTCCCAACGTAGAAGTGACCAAAATAGATGGCATAGATTTAAGGTGAGAGGGGAAAGTTTTAAAAAGAACCTGAGGGGCAACTTGTTCACACAGAGGGTGGTGCATGTATGGAACAAGCTGCCAGAGAAAGCGAGGGAGGCTAGTACATTTACAGCATTTAAAAGGTATTTGGATGGGTTTGTGAAATGGAAGAGTTTAGAGGGATATGGACCAAATACTGGCAAATGGAACTAGATCAACCTAAGTTATGTGGTTGGCATGGACAAGTTGGTCCAAAGGGTCTGTTTCCCTGCTTAACAACTCTGTGACTCGAAGTGTTATGGAGAGAGATCAGGAGAATGGGTTTGAGAGACATAACAGCCATGATTGAATGGCAGAGAAGACTTGATTGGTCGAATGGCCTGTTTCTGTTAAAATTAGAAGCAGTACATGTGAAGGGTCCAACACAATGGAGCCAACAGCAGTGACAGAGTTTGTGGACTGTAGTAAACGACAGGTACGTGTTGTGAATCCTCCCAGTGTGGACAAAAACAACCGGTGGAGTAATATACAATTTTACACTCCTTATATGTTGGAAGAAGCTGGTGTTGGACTGGGGTGGACAGAGCTAAAAACACGCAACATCAAGTTTATTTGGAAGCATTAGTCATGACACTAATCTTTTGTTATAAATTGTCCTATTATCCTACTCCACAGCTACCAGGTGAAGGAGCAGTGCTCTGAAAGCTAGTGCTTCCAAATAAATGCTCTCCTTCTGGGTAGTTCTCTTATAACGTAGTAGTTGTGTTCTAAGGAGAAAGTGAGGTCTGCAGATGCTGGAGATCAGAGCTGGAAATGTGTTGCTGGAAAAGCGCAGCAGGTCAGGCAGCATCCAGGGAACAGGAGAATCGACGTTTCGGGCATAAGCCCTTCTTCAGGAATGGGGAAAGTTTGTCCAGCAGGCTAAGATAAAAGGTAGGGAGGAGGGACTTGGGAGAGGGGCGTCGGAAATGTGATAGGTGGAAAGAGGTCAAGGTGAGGGTGATAGGTCAGACTGGGGTGGGGGCGGAGAGGTCGGGAAGATGATCTCAGGTTAGGAAGGCGGTGCTGAATTTGATGGATTTGACTGAGACAGGGTGGGGGGAGGGGAAATGAGGATAAAGCTCTTACCTTCATCCCCCTCCGTCCACGCATCAATGAATTTAATACACGCCGTGACGTCGAATACTTCTTCCGTCGCCTCCGCCTCCGAGCTTACTTTCACAATCAGGATTCCCGCCCACCTTCCGAGGACCCCTTCGCCCACCTCCAACACACTGCATCCACCTGGACACCCTGTGCTGGCCTATTACCTGCCCTTGACCTCTCCATTTCCAACTGCCACCGGGACATTAACCACCCCAACCTGTCTACCCCCATCCCCCACTCCAACCCCTCACCCTCACAACGCGCTGCCCTCCAATCCCTCTGCTGCAATCCCAACCTCACCATCAAGCCAGCGGATAAAGGGGGCGCAGTGGTAGTTCTGGCGCACTGACCTCTACACCGCTGAAGCCAAACGCCAACTCGAGGACACCTCTTCCTACTGCCCCCTCGACCATGACCCCACCCCCCCATCACCAAACCATCATCTCCCAGACCATACAGGAGATCTCCCACCCACAGCATCCAACCTCATAGTCCGGGAACCCCGCACTGCCCAGTTCTACCTCCTTCCGAAGATCCACAAGCCTGACCACCCTGGCCGACCCATTGTCTCAGCATGCTCCTACCCCACTGAACTCATCGCTACCTACTTCGACACTGTCCTATCTCCCCTAGTCCAGGAACTCCCCACATACGTTCGAGACACCACCCACGCCCTCCACCTCCTCCACGACTTCCGTTTCCCCGGCCTCAATGCCTCATCTTCACCATGGATATCCAATCCCTCTACACCTCCATCAGCCATGACCAGGGCCTCCAAGCCCTCCGTTTTTTCCTCTCCCGATGTCCCCAACAGTCACCTTCCACCGACACTCTCATTCGTTTGGCCGAACTGGTCCTCACCCTTAACAATTTCTCCTTCGAATCCTCCCACTTCCTCCAGACCAAAGGGGTAGCCATGGGCACACATATGGGCCCCAGCTATGCCTGTCTCTTTGTTGGCTATGTAGAACAGTTGATCTTCCGTAATTACACCGGCACCACTCCCCACCTCATCCTCCGTTACATTGATGACTGCATTGGCGCCACCTCGTGCTCCCGTGAGGAGGTTGAGCAATTCATCAACTTCACCAACGCATTCCACCCTGACCTTAAATTTACCTGGACCATCTCTGACACCTCCCTCCCCTTCCTGGACACCTCCATCTCCATTAATGACGACCGACTTGACACTGACATTTTTTACAAACCCACCGACTCCCACCTGGATTACACCTCTTCCCACCCTATCTCTTGCAAAAATGCCATCCCGCATTCCCAATTCCTCCGCCGTATCTGCTCCCAGGAGGACCAGTTCCACCACAGAACACACCAGATGGCCTCCTTCTTTAGAGACCGCAATTTCCCTTCCCACGTGGTTAAAGATGCCCTCCGATGCATCTCGTCCACATCCCGCACCTCTGCCCTCAGACCGCACCCCTCCAACCGTAACAAGGACAGAACGCCCCTGGTGCTTACCTTCCACCCTACCAACCTTCGCATAAACCAAATCATCTGCCGACGTTTCCGCCACCTCCAAAAAGACCCCACCACCAGGGATATATTTCCCTCCCCACCCCTTTCCACCTTCTGCAAAGACCGTTCCCTCCTTGACTACCTGGTCAGGTCCACGCCTCCCTACAACCCATCCTCCCATCCTGGCACCTTCCCCTGCTACGGCAGGAACTGTAAAACCTGCTCCCTCACTTCTATCCAAGGCCCTAAAGGAGCCTTCCACATCCATCAAAGGTTTACCTGCACATCCACTAATATCATTTATTGTATCCGTTGCTCCCGATGCGGTCTCCTCTACATTGGGGAGACTGGGCGCCTCCTAGCTGAGTGCTTTAGGGAACATCTCCGGGACACCCGCACCAATCAACCACACCACCCCGTGGCCCAACATTTCAACTCCCCCTCCCACTCTGCCGAGGACATGGAGGTCCTGGGCCTCCTTCACCGCCGCTCCCTCACCACCAGACGCCTGGAGGAAGAACGCCTCATCTTCCGCCTCGGAACACTTCAATCCCAGGGCATGAATGTGGACTTCAACAGTTTCCTCATTTCCCTTTCCCCCACCTCAACCTAGTTCCAAACTTCCAGCTCAGCACTGTCCTCATGACTTGTCCGGACTTGTCCTACCTGCCTATCTCCTTTTCCACCTATCCACTCCACCCTCTCTTCCCTGACCTATCACCTTCATCCCTCCCCCACTCACCTATTGTACTCTATGCTACTTTCTCCCCACCCCCACCCTCCTCTAGCTTATCTCTCCACGCTTCAGGCTCTCTGCCTTTATTCCTGATGAAGGGCTTTTGCCCGAAACGTCGATTTCGCTGCTCCTTGGATGCTGCCTGAACTGCTGTGCTCTTCCAGCACCACTAATCCAGAAGTCAATTATTACATGCCCTGGGAAGCTGGGATCTTTAGGTTTTAAGTGAACTCTTACTGACCTCTTGCTTTTAATTTCACCTGCCTCTGAAGGAAAGAACCTGAACGCAACCAGTTTTTTTCTCCAAACTCATCCAACAGTGATGCTGTCTATAATGTACCTCCAGGTCTCCCTGATCCCCTCAATCTTAGCAGTTTTTTTTGCAGCCTCCTTTGATGTTCTAAAGAATTAACCACACCTCCTATTTTGATATGAGCTGCAGATTTTCACACCACTTCCTCTAGGCCTATATCCAAATAACTGAGATCTGTAGAGAGCAAAAGTGTCCCATAAGTGAACTCTGTAAAACGACACTATCTAGATTCAGCCACTTTGGCGGGGGGAGGAAATAAAGTTTCTCTTATTTTTTACTTTCCTATTTATTTTTAACAAAGTTTGCTATCTTTCCTAATTCCTTCTCCTTAATCTTCTCAAGACATGCTTTGATAAGATGCTGCATGGCCGATTACTAAAGTCTATATACTTACTACGTCTACCAGGTTGCCCGTGTAATCATATCCATTACCACGTCAACATGGTGAAGTGACAGAAGGCATTGTACACATGTTGCCAGACCAAACTCCATATAGAAACTCTTAAGACAAGTGACCAAAACTTTAGTCAAGCGGGTCCATTTCAAGGCCTTTAGGAGATGGAAAGAAACTTGTGCAAAGCTACTTCTGCCAACAAATAATTAGTGTCGAGTGTATTGGGTACCGGTACATTGCACAGAAATGTCCTTCTGTTTACTTATGTGTGTTATGTTTCTGATTCTTTCCTCAGACTCTGGCAAGGGGATTGATTATGTGGGATGAAATAAAACCCAACCCAACATGGATTAATAGCAACATACCGCCTGTAAGTACTTTTACCCATTCAGCTGTCTTCCTTTTTCCCTTACTCTGCGCTTTTTTCAGGACTTCAGTTCCTTCTTTCATCACGTGCAGCCAGCAAAGGCTTCTTCAAAAACGATGCTGCAAAACCAAATCTGAAGCTATTGCTATGAAATGCCGATGGGGAAATTAAAGCCTTTTTGGGATGTCTGACCCCATATGAGAAGCCAATGCAAGGATGTAGCACTGATGTGGAGGGCAGGGTAAATTGGTGTGTCGCACTTTTGTCACCTGCTAAGCACCTTCAGAGCTCAGGACTGAGTCACATTACTTTCCTTTCTTGTCAGTAATATCTGGACTAATAACAAAGGTATGAGGAGAAAAATGAGTTTATGGTTACTTTTGACCTTTGATGAAATATATTAGCCAGTCTGCTGATGTAACACAAGCTGCTGTCAGTCCAGGTTATTTCTTAGAGGAGAAAATGAGGTCTGCAGATGCTGGAGATCAGAGCTGAAAATGTGTTGCTGGAAAAACGCAGCAAGTCAGGCAGCATCCAGGGAACAGGAGAAGAAGGGCTTATGCCCGAAACGTCGATTCTCCTGTTCCCTGGATGCTGCCTGACCTGCTGCGCTTTTCCAGCAACACATTTTCAGCAGGTTGTTTCTTAACATGGGAAATAACTTTTCTTTAAAAGACATTATATGGTTTCAATATATTAGTGAAATGGCACCCACTACTTTTCCATTTGAGCATGCTGGTGTGTCAGATGCGACTGCAGGTTTGTAAGCCCTAGAAATGTGGAAAGATAGAACCTATTTGCACTGGGTTTTACACCAGCCAGGGAGTTACACTGTTCAGTGTTGCATTGTGGCAACCGTCAAACAGTGATGTTGCAAATACGTACTTCCAACGAAAAGCTTTTCTTCCACTGTCACACAGCTTTCAGTGGGTGTTGCTGAGGTTTGAAATGACTGCCCTTGGGCAGTTGGGTGGCATGTTTGTACACACATTAATGGGTTTGCCTGGGGAGTTTACTGGCTGTTCAATGTCTGATTGCGGTTCTGCGGCGCTTATCGTATAACCGTTGTGTTGATCCTAGTGGGGGCAAGTAACCAGTTAGCAAAGGTAGCGAAATGCAAAATCTGGAAGTCTTGATTGCTGTCCCCACTGGGGCTTAGGAAGTTGAATGAGGCAGGGAGCAAGACTCAGAGACAAAGTAGATTTGGCAATAATTACATCGATCATCCAAGGACAAATTCAGTGAAGCAAGGTTTTTACAAGTCAGGTGCCTCAGACGCCTCCTGAATTTGCAGTGCAGGGAAATCAGAAACGAATCATGAGAACCAAGGAAACCGATACATTACAGGCATGAGTGCATTGCAGAAACATAGATCCAGATTTTGTGGTCACTGTAGATTGAATGGCAGCAACTGTCATTGCACATAAAACGTTCCTGCAGGTTTGCTGTGAGCTTATTTCCTCATGCTGGCAGTGAGTAAAAATCAGTTTGTGTGTTTCCCTCGACAGGGACCCTGGAGTCTTTGTTAACAGGACAAGCAACAGTGCATGTAATTAGCCAAATAGATTTAATAATTCTGAAGGAGCAGCCTGAACTGTGAATTGTTGGTTAGAAAATTTAATTAAATCCAACTTCTAGAGAAAGGGAAATAGAGGAGTGTAGAAGGTGAAAAGAAAAAGTTGAAGCATTTTTTTAAAAATTCAATACGTTTTTCTTTTAAATTTCCACAATAGTTAATATCAGTAAGAATGAAACTTTGCACTTGTAAATTTTCAGAGAGTGGAGTTTGGTCAAGACTTATCATGCCATTAAAAGTCCACTTGCACCAAAATAAACTGTTAGTTTTTTTCTAATGTGTTGAGTGAGTAAATATAGAAACTTTGCATGTTCTGTGTGTTTAAAAGGTGAGTCTTTTGACAAAGATTCAATGTTATGAAGTCTAAAGGAACAAGGCATCTAAGGCAGCAAGCTCCTAATTACTGAGTATGCCAAAAGTTACTGGCGTTTTCATGTTTAAGAATTGCGAGCATGTTAGTCTCAGTTATTTTTACCACAAAATCTCAGCGAAGGTCATGAAAAAAAGCAATTTGTTAATAACCTGAAACTTGTGCAAAATGTGAAATCTGGAATCTGAGCTAAAAGTGGGTAACCCTGGGGACACACAATGTATCAGGAAGTAACTGGAGAGGAAAACTGAGTTGACATTCACATTGATGACCTTTAAAACAAATCAGTCAGTTGATTAATATTTATTTCATCTGATGTAGTTCTTATGTTCTGCATCTAACTTTTATTGCGACCTCCAGGGATTGAGAGCAGCACAGGTTCTACAGCATTTGCTGGAAGGACCCTGCATTATTGGCCAAACAATTGCTTCATTTTGTAATCTTACAACTTGCAATATACAGTAGCATGCATAAATAGATTTATTACAGTTGAAGTATGTCATCAACTTCGTTAGCATAACAACCTTGTGGTTCAATTTACAATATTAAACGCAAACGTTTGAATAGTCATCCAGTAAGTGATGACAGATGACACTTTTTAATATTGCCTTCTAAACTGAAGATTTCCTTAATGACATAAACTGTGACTGTGCTTTTGCAGTGTGCAGTAGTCGGTTTCATCTATTGTCGGTTAAAATAAACGTTCTCACTATTAGTTGGGGATGAGCTGAGACAATGTTTCTCTTGTCATCTCGTTATTGAGACTCAGTTGCATTCTTCCTCATTCACTATGGTTGTCTGAACATTAATCCTGTGTTCAGTATGCTTCATTGACTACCTTTTCACTAAATTAGTCAAAACATCTCAAATTTTGTTGTGACTATCGTCGATGGCTTATCATATTTTGAAATAAAATATTTCAAGTATTTGCAACCTTCAGTTGCCTTTGGTGTCTCCCTAGTTATTCCCAACCTCTGTGGAATGCCTTGCCATCTTTTACAACCTTAAATAAGCCTTTCAATGCAAGTTGTTTATTTATTACTCAGATGTCTGGCTTTGACCTCGTTATTCACAGAAAATATGACAAAAGAAATATGTCACATTGTTGCATCAGTGTTTAACAAGCTTCCATTGGTGAATGGTGTCCCAAGAGACTAATGTAGATTTTTTGCACCTTGTGAATGCCACCTTTATGGTTTTGACCGGATATCTGGCCCATCTATCCTATACCACATGGTGCCACTTGTCTACCATCCCAGTCCCCATTGTCCACCATTCACTACCAACTCTGCCAAGTCTCAAAATTAAATTATGTCAACTTTCTGGAGTTCGATCCCACTCCTCCCACACTGTGACCACCTCCAAAGCTGTAACTGAATCTGAAACCTTCATTACTCTGGCTGAGTCTACCGTGCTTTAATTCCCTCTCACATTCACATTCCCTCTATGACTAGCAGCAGTACTAAAGAGGTTCCACTTGCTGTGATTGTTTCATTAGACACATATAACTTTCTGCCTCCTCCTTTATTTGAATTTCTATCTTAAAGCCCCTTCTTTTTGGGGTGGCATCCATTTTGTTTACAGCGCTGAACGCTTTGCAGCTTCCTCTGGTGTTCTAAAGAATTAGCCATACTTCCATTGATTATGGACTAGATGGACCAATTGACCACCACCTGTGCCCCAGTGACTCTACGTCTGCATCTAAATGTGTTTATTATTGATGACAATGTATGTTATGCTGGATGCAGTGTTCAGTAGATTACCACCTAGCTCAGAAGTTATCCAGCTATTCTCTCCAAAGGTAGAAAGCTGTTGAGCTGCCACAGGATCTTCTAAATTGGATAACCCCAAAAACAACCAAAATATTCTCTTGATATGCTGATTGCAAACTGCACCTTGCTTTCATATGTTGATGGTGAAAAGAGATAAGGAAGTTTGAAGCCTTATGGTGCTTTAGCTCACTAAAACTGCTGATATGTCTTTCTAACTTCATTAAAAATAAACTAGAAGATCTGTAGATTATCCCCAGGGATCAAGAACACTGTCCGTCAATCACAAGTGCTTTGTTTTTGTGATAAGAATCTGCAGTGCTAGTTTTTCACCATTGTCATTGCTACTTGCTGCTCCATCAATGTTGTCTGTGTCTTTTTCAAAGTTGTAAATTGTGGAATTATCTCTCTCTCCCTCTCTTTGTCCTCTTTAAGTTACTCCTTAAGACCCTCTTTGTAGGTGAGCTTTTGATTACCTGCCTTTGTGTGGCCCCTTGAATACCTTGCCTGTAAAATGTGGTGGGACTAAAGATGTTCTATAAATGCAAGTGGTTATTTTCCATGGCTCTGTAGAACGTATGATCAGACTAAACTAAGTTAGAGTCACTGTCACAGTCCCTTTCTGGTGTTGGCTGCGCATGCATTCCATATCAAATGCTCAGTGCCATGGCTAGTAGATTTTCTCATCCCGAGGAGGAGACAGCATTAGGAATGCCATGGTCTAGCACATTTCCATAGTGCTATGTATCAGCATCAATAATGGGACACTATAGATTGTAAATCCCTTCACATAACTGGGCTCCACAATTACCAGCAAACTGTCACTTGGTGTTGCTGCTATGTCATGTCCAAACTCAATAAAAAGCAATAGCAATTTAACTGAGCACACCAAATTGAGAGTCAATCACACCTACCTCCTCTTCTCTACAGTAGTGACACCAAGACAATGCACACTAGCCAGGAGATAAGCCTGAACAGTTTCCTAAATTGTGGCTATAAGAGCAAGTCAGAGACTGGGAATGCTGTGGTGGGTAACTCACCTCCTGACTCTCCAAAGCCTATCCACCATCGACAAAGTACAAGTCAAGAGTGTGATGGAATACACTCCCCACTTGCCTGGATGAGTACAGCTCCAACAACACATAAGAAGTTGATACTATCAAAGCAGCCCACTTGATTGGCACGACATCCATGAATCAAAATGTGTGGCACTGGAAAAGACAGCAGGTGAGACAGTATCCGAGAAGCAGGAGAGTCAACATTATGGGCATAAGCTCTTCAGGAATGTGGCCACATTCCTGTTGAAGGGCTTATACCTGAAACGTCAACTCTCCTGCTCCTCGGATGCTGTCTGACCAGCTGTGCTTTTCCAGCGCCACACTTTTTAACTCTGAACTCCAGCATCTGCAATCCTCGCTTTCTCCTCGTCACTATATCCACAAGCATCTGCTCCCTCCTCCTCTGCCACTCAGTAACAGCGGTGTGTTATCTACAAGATGCTTTGCAGAAATTCACCAAAGAACCTCAGACAGCAGTTTCCAAACCTAGGACCACTTCTTTCTAGAAGAACAAGGACAACAGATACATGGGAGCGCTACTACTTTCAAGTTTCCCTCCAAGCCTCTCACAATCCTGACTTGGAAATATATCGCCGTTCCTTCATTGTCACTGGGTAAAGATCCTGGAATTCTATCCCTAATGGCATTGAAGATCAACTCTCAGCAAGTAGACCACAGCAGTTCAAGTAGGCAGCTTACTACTAAGTTCTCAAGGGCAAATAGGGATGTGCAATAAATACTGGCCAGACGGTGACACCCACATCCCACACGTGAATTTTAAAAAAGCCTTCACTATGTCGGTGATGGATTGGCCTCTCTTGGCAGGACAGATCACCAACTCCAGGGTCCGGGAGTGAGTTACTTCAATCTGGATATGCTCATTACTCAGCCAACAATAATAATGTTACTGTCCTTGCACCAGTGCAACCAAGGGAAAAACGTTATGGAGCATGAATATGATCGTAAAACCTACCTGGTGGAGAAACTCGATGGAAGAAGTTAAAACTACTTCATTGCGTTACTGTTTGGGGAGAGTTAGCAGTTGAGAGGAAAGCAGTCAGCTTTGACTGAATGTTATGTGATGGATAATGCAGCAACACCATGAGGGGCGGACACTTCCAGCATCGCAGTGAACCAAGCATGGAGTCAATTGTTTGTCACCTCTAAAACCGAGCAGGCATATTGAGGGGGTTTTCCATTTGACAGGGTAGTTATTAACTCATCAGGGCAGAACATAATTCGTGACTGTGGTGGGGTGTGGGCTGAAATGGAGAAGCTACCTGATTTACTCATTGAAAGGAAAAGCATGTAATGTGTAAATGGCAAATATTCCGCCACTGCCCGGATGTTCTATCACTGAAAGAAGAAAACTCGTTTAATGTAGTCTTCAGACAGACATCAAACAGTACTTGGAGTGAAGTAGATATTGGAATCGATAAGCCTTTTTATGTAATAGCCAGTGACACATTTTGTTTACTTCAGCGCAATGGAAATTGATTCTCGTACAATATCACTTAGACTGAGGAAGATTCCAGTGCACCCATTTACTTATTCTGCAGTTGAACTATTAATTTGTTTAATGACCACCCACGTAGAGTGGAAATCTCAATGATGCTCTTCCATTGCATAGCACTTTTAAGGTGCACTGGAATGTGACTAATTGTGAGCAACCTTTATTGTCAAAAGGAAAAGCAAGAATATGCGTCGGTGGAGAGTTGAGTTTTGGGCAAAGTAATTAATGACCTGTCTTCTCAGTATGATGAGGCATTTTACAAGGTTTGCACAATGTTTTAAACTCAGCAGGTGCTATCACTGCAGTGACAGACTTCCCTTAAGCCATGTAGACCTCTAAGACACTGTGTCTTCCCACAGGCAAGTAGGATGGAGAACACTCGCACATTTGGGTGTAAAGGCAGAATGAAGCAAGGGCTTCTCCGTGTTTTAATTGATCAGATTATATCTGAAATGGAAATTCTACTTCAAAGCTTAGAACCTGAGAAGTAAATTTGTCTGATGAATAAGGACAGCTGTCAAGGTCATGAAACTGAAGAGCTTCCACAACCTCTCTCTAAGCAAGTGGCTTTTCTCCAGTGAGTGAGCCTCACAGTTCGTTTAGGCAGAGGTGTACAAAGTAATGAGAGGAATAGATGGAGTCAATAGTCAGAGACTTTTCCCCAGGGCAGGATTGACTGGTACGAGAAGTCATAGTTTGAAGATTTTAGGAGGAAGGTATAAAGGAGACATCGGAGGTAGGTTCTTTACGCAGAGCATTGTGAATGCATGGAATGCGTTGCCAGCTGTGGTAGTGAAAGCAAAGTCATTGGGGACGTTTAAGCAACTGCTGGACATGCACATGGATAGCAGTGAGTTGAGGGGTGCATAGGTTAAGTTACTATATTTTACATTAGGATTCAATCTCGGCACAGCATCGTGGGCCAAAGGGCTTGTTCTGTGCTGTACTTTTCTATGCTCGAGTTCTAGACCTCAGAGTTTTGAAGTCGTTGCATGAAAATGCTTTTTAATTGTAATTTCTAAAAGTTTGTAACTGTCAAGGTTGCTGTTTGTGGGAGCGTACTATGCACTTATTGATCTCACTCTTAAGAGATTCATCAAATCTATGTCCCTCAAACTCATCAAATAAGTCATGGCACCTGCCTTACATGTGAGTTCACAAGTGCCTCAAAATGTCTCTGCCACCTTTTGCTATTTCTTACCCATTCACATTCTTTTTATCTTCAACCTTTTCACTCGCACATTTTTTGTGTTAATTTTCTTCCTCTGTCTCTTCTACCTTATTCCCCTTTTATTCCCTTCTTTCTGAAGTCTTCACTCTATCCATCCCTCACCTATTTCCTGCCTCTGTTTTCCTCTGACTCTCCCATTGCCTTTACCTATCTCTGTTGTTCTCTTCCACTCTTTATTGCACCCTCATGTCCTGTTTCCTGCATTCATTATTACAAATGCAAAATGTGTTTGTTTCAGTGAAATTTTTGCTTTAACTGACCTTGTTGTTACCTTGCGAGACAATCAGTATGATGCAAATTATGGTTTCTTACACAGTTAACATTGAATCTGGATTAGTCAATCGGAACATTACATTCTAACTAGCAGGAACCTCAGGCTTTGATTCCTTCAGCCTTTGATGCAGAAGATTACAGTGGGGACAAATGCTGCTTTGTCCTTGGTGTTTGTTCTTTTTAATTAATTCATTGGGTGCCTGTCTTGCTGTCAAGGCCTGCATTTATTCCTCATCCTTAATGTTCATGAGAAGGCAGAGATAAGGTGCTTGAACCACTGCAGTTCATTCAGTATAGGCAAACACACACAGTGCTATTTGGGAAGGAATTGTAGGATCTTGTAGGATCAGTGACTCGGCACTGTCACTGCCGAGTGACAGTGAAGGAATGGTGATATGATTGTAAGCTACAATGCTGAGAAGCTTGGAGGCCAGCAACAGTTGGTGGTGTGTCACGTGTACCTACTGGTCTTGTCCTTGTTGATGATAGTGGAGTTTTGAAGGTGCTGTCTAAGAAAGAATTATTAATTATATAACACACAATAAAGTTGGCAGGGCAACTGCTGTTCTGTGATTGTGTAATGTAGGAGTTGCCGAACTCCAGCTTGATCTAAGACAAACACATCTGAAATTATGGTTGCAATCATTTTGGCTCCAGGTCAGGGAGCTGGAGGCTGAGCCATTGATACTGATGCACATTAGGGAGGAGAAAGGTCACCTTGACAATTTACTGAAGACCAATGCAACTCCGTACTTTGGAAAGAGTCTTGTGATTTTGTCAGTGGTCAGGAGCTAAAGGATATGACTACAGGGAAAGGGACTCAGACGTGGCAGGCAATGAGCATCTCAGATAAGAGAGTGCCTGACTTGACGGCCCTTGATGTTCAATGGCGTACCTTCGCTGAATGCCCCACTATCAGCATCTTGGGGTCAGCATTGACCATGTCTGTACTGTGCCTGCAGAAATAGAAATGCTGTGGCACCTACCTTTACCTCCTGATTTCTAATGCCTGTCCACGAGCTACAAGGCAGAAGTCAGAAATGTGATGGACTGCTCTCCACCTAAGCTCCAATGACACAACAAACTTGATACCATCCAAGATAAAGCAGCCCTCTTGATTGACAATCCATTCAGCCAGTTCAATCCTCACTCCCTTCACCAACATGCAATGGCAGCAATGTGAAAGTATCAAATCTTCTTTGACACCACCTGTTAACCCTGCAACAAGGGCAGCAGCTACATGGAAATGTCATCACAGGCATGTTCCTATCGGAAACGCACTGTACCCTTCCTTGGAATAATATTACCATTGCTTCACTGTTGCTGGGTCAAATTCCTGAAGTTCCCTTCCGAACAGCACTCCAGGTATTCCTGAATACCAAGGATTGCCACCAGTCCAAGAAGAAAGCTCATACCCACCTTCTCCAGAACAATCAGAATGGACAATAAATGCTTATTTAATTATTAATGCACAAATTCCATGAATGAATTTAAAAAAGCATCATCCTCCGCATTTCCTTGTTTCCCATTATTATTTCCTAATCTCTCACTGGTAAGGTACTTATGTTCACTTTGGCCTCTTGCTGCCTTTTATTTGGAAAAGCTCTTACTGTCTGTATGGAATGACTTGCTATCCTCAAAGATTATTTTCTCCCTCTTTATTATTCTTTTGGTTTTTTTTGTGGTTTTTTTTTAAACTTTCACAATCGTCTGGCTTGCCACTGATCTTTACCACATTGTATGTTTTTTATTTTTAAATTTGATGATATCCTTAACTACCCTGGTTAACCATGACCCCCTTCCTCAGATCCTTCTGTCTCACTGGAATCGATCTTTGCTGTAGGCCATAACTGTTTTCTTAAACATCTGTCATTGTTCCTCAACTAACTTTACAATGTAACTTCTCCCCCAGCCCATTCCAGCCAGCCCTCCCTCCATTCCTTTGTAATTATCCTTGTTTAAATTTAACACAGTTGTTGTCAATCCAGTCTTCTCAATCTCAAAATGAATGCTCAATGTTGCCTTGGTGATGTCTTACTCTGGGATGCCTTACTTTATTTATTCTGCCTCATGACCAGATTCAAAGTAGCTTGATTCCTGGTTGAATCCACAACATGTTGTTCTCGGAATCAATTCTAAATAGACTCTAAGAATTTTCCCTTGTTGCCAACTTTGCCAATTTGTTTTTACCAATCGACATGAAGAATGAAATGACCCATGATTAAAAATTGCCGTCTTTACATGCTGTCGTTCTACACACAACAGTATAGCTACTGCTAAGGTGCCTATAGACTGCTCCCACCTTCGATGTCTTCCCCTTGTTATTTCTTAACTGCATACCTTCCATCACTTTGCTGATGATTGAGACAAAACTGATGGGGTGATAAATTACGGGATTGGATTTGTCCTGCAGGATATGAATGAGATATTCTGACAATTTTCCACCTTGCCAGACAGTTGCAAGTGTTGTAGCTCTACTGAAACAGAATTGGTTTGGAGAGCTGTTCTGGTGTACAGATCTTTCACACTAAAGCTAGGATATTGTCAGGGACTATTTTCTTTAGTGGATCCAACCCTCTTAGACATTTCTCAAGTTACAATAGAGTGAATCTAATTTGCTGATGTTTGGTCTCTTTGATGCTGGGAATCTGTTCTCATCACTCCTGACTCAAGATGGTTGCAAATGCTTTGACCCAGGCTTTTGCACTGAGGGCTAGGATTGGGATGTTCATTAGACTACTTCCACTTGTTGAGTATTTCATTATCCACCAAATAAGTGACCATCTCCAACAAGGGAGAATCTACCCATTTCTCCTTGACATTTGTTGGCATTTTATTGTTGAATTTCTAGTCATCAACCAGAAATTTAACTGGATCAACCATCTAAATACTGTAGTTATAAGAGTTGGTCTGAGATTTGAAATTCTACAGACATAGTAATTCATCTTTTTGCTCCTCAAGTACTGTTCACCCTCCACAAAGCAAGGCTGTGACAGTATACTTTCCACTTGTCTGAATGAATGTCACTGCAATAGCACTCAAGATATTTGACACCATCCAGGACAAAGTAGCCCACTTTGGCATTTCCTGCATTATGTGGAGCTTCTTGATTGTTGTTGGTGTCAGAATTGGTGCGTTTTGGTTTACAAATATAATACTTGAACAAACAGGAGTTTATGGCCTTCTGGGTTACACACCTGAATGCAGCAGGAATTTTGGATTCCAGTGCAAAGACATTTAATTGTGGAGTATAATATTTCCATTGTGAAGAAGTTTTAGCTGTGTTGGGGAGAGTGTTGCATCCTTGTCCTCAATATAATACTTGGCACTTGTTTTTTTATAGATTGTTCGACAGAACAATGCATCATTAAACAGCATGGATGGGCAAGTAGCTGATGATGTTGACTTACAAACCATGCGGTAAGGTTTAAATTTAGGCTTTTCTACTTATTTAAAATAAAATTTCAAATGTCGATGTTGGTCATGGTTGAAGTTTCACATCTGAGTCAGAGCGTTTTATTTTGGATTCAAGCCAGTTCCAGATACTAAGGTATATCCTATCCCTGTATTTGTCCAAATGCCTTTAAATGTTATTAATATACCTGCCTCAACAATTTCCATGGCAGCTCATTCCATATGGGTACCACCCTTTGGCACTGCAGTGTTCCGAGAGAAGGAGTGCTGCACTGTTGGGGCTGTTGACTTTCTAATGACATGTTAGACCAAGGCTCTGTTAACTCTGTCAGGATCCTGTAGACTACACTTGTTTCGAGAAAGAGCAGGAGCAGCACAATCTTCTGTGATTCAGCTTATATTTGTCCTTTGCCCGACATCATTAAAATACTGATAGATAGTGGTAATGTAACCTAAGCAATAATCCATTGGGCCAGGCTAATCCACTGGGGACACAAGCTAATGAAATTTAAGTATGATTAATATACTTAATTTAACTTCTGGAGTCACACTGAAGCAAGGAGTATTCTGGATTAGTGGTGCTGGAAGAGCACAGCAGTTCAGGCAGCATCCGAGGAGCAGGGAAATCGACGTTTCAGGCAAAAGCCCTTCATCAGGAATACCAGCAAGGAGTAGGCCATTCAGCCTTTCAAGTTCGCTTCCCCATTTAACAGGATCGTGGCTGATCGAATACTGAAATTGATCTTTCACAGCTGTCTGGGGTAGATAATTCCAAAAATTCAGAACCTGCCAAGTGAAAACAAAATCTCATCTGCATCCTAAATGGCTTTGTCCTTATTTTTAACATGTGCCTCCTGGTTCTAGATTTCCCAAACCAGGAGAACCACCCTGCTTACATTTACCCTGCCACTGTTTTATAGGCTTCAATGAGGTCACTTCTCATTGTTGAGAGAATACAGGACCCAGTTTGCCCAATTATTGTTCACAGGACAGTTATCCAACCCCTACTCCCTGCCAATCCCAGGAAGAAGTCTGGTGAACCTTTGTCACTTTCCATTTATGACAATAGTTTCTTTTCTGAGGTAAGGAGACCAAAACTGCACTTAGTACACGGTGCAGTCTAACTGAACTCTGAAACAATTGAAGTGAGACTTGACTATTCCTGTATTCCAATCCTCTTGTGATAAACACGAACATTCCATTAACTGCCTTAGCAGCTTGCTGCACCTGCACGTTAGCCTTCAGTGATTTCTTGGCAAGGAACAGCCAAATTCCTATACATATTAACATTTTTCAGCCTTTTACTCCGAGTCGTAGAGTCCTACAGCACGGAGACAGGCCTTTGGGCCTAAACTGGTCGACAAAAATGTCCACCCACGCTAACACCATTTCCTTGTACTTGGCCCATATTCTTCTCAACCTTTCTTCTTCATGTATTTGTCCAAATGCCTTTTAAATGTTGTTAATGTACCTGCCTCAACAAGTTCCGCGGATGCCTCATTCCATATGCGTACCACCCTTTGTATAAAAAGGTTGCCCGTCAGGTTCCCTTTTATTCTTTCCCCTTTAGCCTTAAACTGATGCCCTGTAATCCTCAATTGCCCAACCTATCCACACCTTTCATGATCTTATTCACCTCTGTAAAGTCCCTCCTCAGTCTCCTATGCTCTAACATTAACAAGTCCTAGCTTGTCCAACCCATAACTCTGACCATTAAGTCCAGGCAACATGCTTGTACATTTCTTCTGCACTTTTTCCAGTTTCATAACATCCTTTGTAGCAAGGTGACCAAAACTGAACACAATACTCCAAGTGCAGCCTCACCAACATCATGTATAACTGCAACACAACTTCCCAACTTCTATACTCAAGTGTCCTGACTGATGAAGGCCAGTGTGCCAAAATCCTCCTTCACTGCCCTGCCTACCTGTGACTCTGAACCTGAACTCCAAGATTCCTCTGTCCCTACCATTCACCATGAAATTCCTACCTTGATTTGACTTTCCTAACTGCAGAACCTCACACTTATCTACGTTAAACTCCATTTGTCGTTTGTCTGACCTCTCACCAGCTGATCAAGGTCCTGCTGCCAACCTGTGGAACTAGTCTGAAGTTTATCTATACTACACAATTCCATTTTCATCCATATGGTTATCCAATGATCATTTAAATGCCCTTAAAGTTGGCGAGTCTACTAATGTTGCAGGCAGGGTGTTCCATGCCCCTACTACTCTCTGAGTAAAGAAACTACTTCTGACATCTGTTCTATATCTATCACCCCTCAATTTAAAGCTATGTCCCCTCGTGCTAGCCATCGCCATCTGTGGAAAAAGGCTCTCACTGACCACCCTATCTAACCCTCTGATTATCTTGTATGTCTCAATTAAGTCACCGCTCAACCTCCTTCTTTCTAATGAAAACAGTTTCAAGTCCCTCAGCCTTTCCTCATAACACCTTCCCTCCATACCAGGAAACATCCTAGTAAAACTCCTCTGCACCCTTTCCAAAGCTTCCATATCCTTCCCATAATGCAGTGACCAGAACTGTATGCAATACTCCAGGTGTGGTCACACCAGACTTTTGTACAGCTGCAGTAAGGTAAAAACAATGACTGCAGATGCTGGAAACCAGAGTCTAGATTAGAGTGGTGCTGAAAAAGCACAGCAGTTCAGGCAGCATCTGAGGAGCAGTAAAATCGGCGTTTTGGGCAAAAGCCCTTCATCAGGAATACAGGCAGAGAGCCTGAAGGGTGGAGAGATAAGTGGGAGGAGAGTGGGGGTGGGTGACTACCTGGTCAGGTCCATGCCCCCCTACAACCCACCCTCCCATCCTGGCACCCTCCCCTGCCACCGCAGGAATTGCAAAACCTGTGCCCACACCTCCTCCCTCACCTCCATCCAAGGCCCTAAAGGAGCCTTCCACATCCAAAGTTTTACCTGCACATCCACTAATATCATTTATTGTATCCGTTGCTCCCGATGCGGTCTCCTCTACATTGGAGAGACTGAATGCCTCCTAGCAGAGCGCTTTAGGGAACATCTCCGGGACACCCGCATCAATCAACCACACCACCCTGTGGCCCAACATTTCAACTCCCCCTCCCATTCTGCCGAGGTCCTGGGTCTCCTTCACCGCTGCTCCCTCACCACCCGACGCCTGGAGGAAGAACGCCTCATCTTCCACCTCGGAACACTTCAACCCCAGGGCATCAACGTGGACTTCAACAATTTCCTCATTTCCCCTTCCCCCACCTCACCCCAGTTCCATTCTTCCAGCTCAGCACTGTCCCCATGACCTGTCCTACCTGCCTATCTTCTTTTCCACCTATCCACTCCACCCTCCCCCCGACCTATCACCTTTATCCCCTCCCCCACTTACCTATTGTACTCTATGCTACTTTCTCTCCACCCCCACCCTCCTCTCACTTATCTCTCCACCCTTCAGGCTCTCTGCCTTTATTCCTGATTAAGGGCTTTTGCCTGAAACGTCGATTTTGCTGCTCCTCGGATGCTGCCTGAACTGCTGTGCTTTTCCAGCACCACTCTAATCTAGACTTTTGTACAGGTGCAGCATGACCTCATGTCTCCGAAACTCAGTTCCTGTACCAATAAAAACTAACACACCGTATACCTTTTTAACAACACTACCAAGCTGGGTGACAACTTTCAGTGATCTAGGTATACGGACACAGAGATCTTTTTGCTCAACTACACTACCAAGAATCCTACCATTAACCCAATACTCTGTATTCCTGTTGCTCCTTCCAAAGTGAATCACTTTACACTTTTCCGCATCAAACTCCATTTGCCACCTCTCAACCCAGCTCTGTTGCTTACCTATGTCCCTCTGTAGCCTGCAGCATCCTTCAGCACTATCCACAACTCCACCGACCTTAGTGTCATCCACAAATTTACTAACCCATCCTTCCACTCCCTTGTCCAGGTCATTTGTAAAAATGACAAACAGCAGTGGACCCAAAACAGATCCTTGTCACACACCACTGTACTCCAAGATGAAAATTTTCCATCAACCACCACCCTGTGTTTTCTTACAGCTAACCAATTTCTGATCCAAACTGCTCAATCACCCTCAATCTCATGCCTCCTCCGTATTTTGTGCAAGAGCCTACTGTGGGGAATCTTATCAAACACCTTACTGAAATCCTTACACACATCAAATGCTTTGTCCACGCTTTGTCCATCTCAAAGGACTCAATAAGGTTTGTGAGGCACGACCTACCCTTCACAAAACCGCGTTGACTATCCCTAATCAACTTACTCCTCTCTAGATGATTATAAATCCTACCTCTTATAACCTTTTCCAACACTTTACCCACAACAAACGTAAAGCGTTTGATAAGATTCCCCACAGTAGTGGTCTATAATTACTAGGGTTGTCTCTACTCCCCTTCTTGAACAAGAGGTCAGCAGTTGCTATCCTCCAGTCTTCTGACACTATTCCTGTAGACAATGGCGACATAAAGATCAAAGCCAAAGGCTCGGCAATCTCCTCCATGGCTTCCCAGAGAATCCTAGGATCAATCCCATCAGCCCAGGGGCCTTATCTATTTTCACACTTGCTAGAATTGCTAACACTATCTCCTTGTGAACCTCAATCCAGTCTAGTCTAGTAGCCTGTATCTCAGTATTCTCGACAGCATTGTCTTTTTCCAGTGCGAATACTGACAAGAAATATTCATTAAGCGCTTCCCCTATCTCCTCAGACTCCACACACAACTTCCCACTACTATCCTTGATTGGCCCTAATCTTACTCTAGTCATTCTTATATTCCTGATATACCTGTAGAAAACTTTAGAGTTTTCCTTGATCCGACCTGCCAACGACTTCTCATGTTCCATCTTAGCTGTTCTTAGCTCTTCCGTTAGGTCTTCCCTGGCTAACTTGTAACTCTCAAGCATCCTAACTGTACCTTTACGTCTCATCCTAGCATAAGCCTTCTTCTTCCTCTTGACAAGAGATTCATCTTCTTTAGTAAACTCCCTTGCTCGACCATTTCCTCCCTGCCTGACAGGTACATACTATCAAGGACACGCAGTAGTTGTTCCTTGAATAAACTTCACATGTCAATTGTGTCCACCCCCTGCAGTTTCCTTTCCCATCCTATGCATCCTAAATCTTACCTACCCGCATCATAATTGCCTTTCTCCCAGTATTAATCCTTGCCCTGCGGAATATACCTCTCCCTTTCCATCGCTAAAATAAACATAACCAAATTGCGGTCACTATCACCAAAGTGCTCACCTACCTCCAAATCTAACACCTTGCCAGGTTCATTACCCAGTACCAAATCCAATGTGGCCCCGCCACTTGTTGGCTTGGCTGCGTACTATGTTAGGAAGCCCTCCTGCACACATTAGACAAAAACTGAATCATCTCAAGTACTTGAACTATCGTATTTCCAATTAATATTTGGAAAGTTAAAGTCCCCCATAACAACTACTCTGTTACTCTCATTGTTTTCCAGAATTATCTTTGCTATCTTTTCCTCTACATCTGGAACTATTCGGATGCCTATAGAGAATTCCCAACAGGTGACCTCTCCTTTCTTGTTTTTAACCTCAGCCCATACTGCCTCAGTAGACAAGTCCACAAATGCCCTTTTTGCCACCGTAATACTGTCCTTGACTTAAAATGCATCCCCCCCCCCCAGCCTTTACTGTCTTCTCTATTTTTACTGAAACATCTAAATCCCAGCACCTGCAATTTTGGATCATCTTCCTCACTGTCCACAATACCGCCTATTTTAGTGTCAACTACAAACTTACTAATCATGCCTTGTACATTCTCATCCAAATCATTGATACAAGTAACAAACAGTACTGGGTCTAGCACGGACCCCTGAGGCACTCCACTTTACTGTTGAAGAAATACTCTGTAAATGTGTTCTTCCCACCAAAATGGATAACCTCACCTTTTTATATAATGTTTAATCTGTCATGTTCTTGCCTGATTACCGAGCCTGTCTAAATCTTTCGGAAAACATTTTGCAGCTTGGTCACAACATCTTTCTGCTTAGTTTTTTATCATCTGAGAAATTGAAAGTATTATATTTGGTCTTCACATCCAAATCATTGAGATAATGTTGAGAATAACTTGAGCCAAGTATGCATTTTGATGGAACCTATTACTCTCAGTGAGAATTTGAGAATGACCTGTCTATTCCTACTTGTGTTTTCGCTCTATTAGTCAGTCCTTAATCCATGATTGCACATCACCTCCTGTACCACACACTCTAATTTTGCTAACCAACCTCACGTGGGAGGGATCTTATCTAAAGTCTTCTGAAAATTTAAATGTGCCATATCCATCAACTGTCCTTTTTCTACTTTGTAAGTAACATTCTCAAAAAACTCCAACAAGTATGTTTTTGTATTTACAAATCCATGAAATGTCTTATCGGACTTTTTTAATCCAATTATCCATTTATTCTGTCCTTACGATAGTAGCATTTTTGCTGCTACTGATGGAAGGCTGGTAGGTCTGTCGTTTGTTGTTTCTTCTTTTGATCTTTTTTTAAATTATGGGATGACATTTGTAAACTTCCAATTTGCAGGAATCAATCCCGAATCTATGGGATTTTGGAAAATGCTTACTGTTGCATCAATTGGCGTTATTTCCAACTCTTTCAATGCTATCAGGCCTTTGGGACATAACTTTCAGCCCATCAATTTCTCCAGTGCAATCTTCTTACTTATACTAATTTCTTTCAACTCCTTATTCTTCCTCATTACGTGGATCTCTAATTCTACGAGATTTATCTGCTTTTTCTCTATTCCCCATTGTAAATTCTTTCACTGTGCTTTTAATGGACTCACAGATGACATAGTCAGTTTTTAATGTGCCTGTAAGATCTTTTCAGGTCTGCTTTTTTATGTATTTTGTTAGATTGCATTTGCACTCTGTTCTTCCCTATTAGTTTTTTGGTCCTCTTTTACTGTATCCCTGTAAACTTCCCAATCCTCATATTTATGTCAACAACTCACGTTAGATATTGGTGTTCTGGGGTTTGCAGGCATGGGTTGGTTGAGCACACTGCCCACTATAAATGGTCAAAGGGATGTGTTGCTTGATATGGTCCACCAGGTGATAAGAAAGCCCTACCTAGGAACAGGAATAGGCCATTCAGCCCCTCAATAGTGTATCACCATTCGGTGAAATCAATGCCAATCTAACTCCATATACCTGCCGTTGGTCCGTATCTCTTCATACCTTTGCTTTCCAAAATAAATCTCAGATTTAAAATTAACAACTGATCCAGCATCCATTTCCCTTTATGGAAGAGTGCCTCAAACATATACCAACCTTTGTGTTTAGAAGTGCTTTCTAACATCTCTTCTGATGGTCTGATACCTAATTCTCAGACTGTGTGCCCTCGTTCTAAAATCCTCAGCCAGTTAAGGTAGTTTATCTTTTTCTACCCTGTCTTTTCCGATTAATATCGTGAAGACTTGGATCAGATCACCCCATAACTTTCTAAATTGTAGAGAAAACAGATACAATTTGTATAATCTCCCCTCGTATCTTGACCCCTGAAGTCTAGGTAGCATTCTTGTAAACTGAAGTTGTGCTCCCTACAAGGCCAATAAATCTCTCCGAGGGTATGGTGCCTAGATATGCTCATAGTACTCCAAGGCTAACCATAACTTCTACATCCTTATAGTCCAGTTCTTTTGAAATAAAGGCCAGCATCCATTATATTCTTGATTATTTTCAGTACCCAATTATGGAATTTTAAGGATCTATGCACCTGAACTGTTAAGTCTGTTTGGACACTCACTGTATTTAACTTCATCCCATCTAGGAAGTACTCTGATCAACCTTTTCCTGGTCCAAAATGGCTAACCTCATACTTGTTTACATTGAAATCCGTCTGCCACAATTTTGTCCATTCATTTAATCTATTAGTATCCCTTTATAGTGTTATGCTGTCATCTACTCTGGTTGGAATGCCACCTAACTTTGTGTTATCAACAGATTTGGATATATGAGTTTCTGTACCATTACCTAAGTCATGAATAAATAGTGTGAATGCTTCCCTGGCATCATGTTGGCACTGAAACCCATTTATAACATCATTCACGTAGAAGACAAAATATCTTTCTGGGCTTTCCTGCAGTGTCCTAATAGCGGAGAAATCCATTTGTGTGTTTACTGCAAAATAGCAGCTTGAGACACTAGCTTCAATTATTCAGATTTTTTGAGACATCTTCTCTTTCTTGGGTAATCAGGTAGATCAGGCACCATTCAGGATCAGAAGTGGTGATCATGGGGCCTTATATAAATTTGTACGACATATAGTGATTGATGATTTGATTGGTGTACCCATTATCAGACAGGAGGGTTTTGATTTGCCCAATCTCAGCGTCAAACTTACACAGTGAGCAGCCAACCTATTTACCAATAAGATAGAGCTAGTAGCATGTGAAACTGCAGAAATTCCAATATTTACATTTTGATAGGCTTTTGGTAGAGCGTTGTTGAGAGCCTCATCAAGAAAAGTGAGCTAATTTGATTGTGCCATTTCAGGGGTGTATGTGAGCACAGGATTGAGTTTATGCTATGTTCAGAAATTGTTTATGGAGGTGCAGATTCAAATACTGCAAACTCATAACCTAGGTGTTGGAAGTAACCAAAACGTGTAGAAGGCTAGCGTTCTCCATCAAACGCTCCTTTCTCATGGTAACCTGAAAGAATATTAGCAAGTGCTGGACCTAAAGGGCATCATGTGGCAATGCCATTTATTTGGGTGTACATGGTGTCATTGAATCTGAACTGTGAGAACTGCTTTTTCCATGAATTCAATGAAAACAGATTTAGGCACTAGTGGCATCTAGATTGTTAGGGTCTCGTGATATCATGAAAATGTTAGTGGCTTTCTTGAGTGGTACACTGCTGAGTAAGTTAGCACTGTTAGTGATCACATGGACACAGTGTTGTTCTCAACATGTAGTGTACAAGTATCCTTCACCGTGTATGTAGAAAACTCATTTAGAATTGATTGCAGCAGCTCTCTCAGCATTTTGGCCAATTCGTGTTGTGCAGGGCCAGTCGATTATGAAATAGGATGTAAAGGGAGATCGCTTTTAGGTATCCTGGCACCCCATACATGGGTGGAGACTGTGTACCATGAAGCCCAATCCGAACATGTGCATCACCAGGCAGCTTACCACCTTTAACCAAGTCCAACAAACACCTTACTGCTGCGTGTGGTTGTGTGATCGTGTACTGTGTGGTCATCCCATAGATATGAACCTGGAACTGGCACTGAGCACTTTGTTGATTGTAATCACATTTGTTGAGTACCTCTCCAATCTCTTTATTAGGTTTACCTTTACTTTACACATTTCTATCAGCCATTTCTTTGAAAGCTTATAAAGCTGGTGCTTGTTCCACAATATCTATGTGCCAGGTCTGCGGGGTGCATTTTTGGGATCTCCATATCCTTGTTGGATGTTGATTTATGGTGAGATAATGAAGCAATTCAAACTCCCAAAATTATCTACTCAGTTAATGTAGGATGAGGACACACTAATGTTGAAACCATGAGCAAAAACAAACTCAGCTTCAGAGATTGCAAACTGTGAGAAATTTATCAACATACTAAATTATACAACTGAATTGAATTGAATTTATTGTCATGTGTACCAAGGCACAGTGAAAAGCTTTGTCTTGTGAGCAATACAAGCTGATCACAGAGTTAAGTAAATAATAGGTAAACAGCGGCAAAAACAAAACACAGGTACAGGCAAATGTTAAGAGTTTGTGAGTCCATTTAGTATTCTAACAACAGTAGGATAGAAACTGTTGCGACACCAGCTGGTGCATGAGTTCAGGGTTCTGTACCTTCTCCCCAGTGGTAGAGGTTGTAGAAAAACATTGCCAGGGTGGGATGGATCTTTGAGAATGCTGGCGGCCTTTCCTTGACAGTGGGCCTGGTAGATGGATTCTATAGATGGGAGGTTGGCCTTTGTGATTGCCCGGGCCGAGTTCACCACTCTCTGTAACCGTCTCCAATCTTGGATGGTACAGTTGCCATACCAGGTAGTGATACATCCAGACAGAATGCTCTTGATGGCGCACTATAAAAGTTGGCTTAAGCTTGTTTGTAGTGCAAGTTGTTTATTGTGAGTCTTGTACATGTAACAGTTATTTTTTGAGGTGATGAATTCATTGACGCATTCAGATCAAGTGAAAGAACAAAATTTTCTTCCATTCATTCATGGGATGTGGGGATCACTCGCTTGGCCAACATTTATTACCCATCCCTACTTGCCTGTAAGAAGGTGGTGGTGAATTGCGTTTTCAAACTGCTGCAGTTCATGTGCAGGAGGTACACCCAAAAGTGCTGAAGGAAGGCAGGTTTGACTGTGTCGGGCTGTTGCTTGACTAGTCTGAGACAAGTCTCCCAATTTTGGCATGAGCCCCAAAAATTAGCGAAAAGGACTTTGCAGAGTTGATGTAACTATTTTTGTTATTGTCATTTCCCGTGCCTTATAATGGTCCATTTTAGCTGTTCCTTTCTAGCAGTTGACACAACCAAGGGAATTGCTAGGCCTTTTCAGAGGGCAGTTAAGAGTCAGTCACATTGCTGTGGGTCTGGAGTCACTTGTAGGCCAGTCTATGTAAGGATGGCAGTTTCCTTCCCTCAAGGACTTTGGTGGATCAGATGGGGTTTTGCGACAATTGGCAGTGGTTGCATAGTCATCATTAGACTCTCAATTCCAGATTATTTTTATGAGATTCAAATTCCACCATGTGTTATAGGTGAGATTCGAACTCTGGTCCAGAACATTACCTGATTCTCTCCATTGCTAGTTTTGTGACAATACTGCCAGGCCATTGCAGATTAGAGAGAATGTCAGTAATGGGGGAAGCAGGGAGAGAGAGTTAAGAGAGCAGTACAGGCTGGCATGGCTGTTTGAGCAGCAGGAGCTTTTGATAAAAAGCACCAACATTTTGGGAGCAGGAGTCTGCCTCAAAATTCAGACCATTAAGCCAAGCCCACCATTTAAAAAAAACGCAAGGATTTAAAGGGATCTCGCAGCTGTTAACACTCTATCAGAGTAGCATGTCAGACCCAAAGCTGATATGCCAGAATCCCGGCTTTGACAAACCACTGTTGGTGACGCCCTGCTTCACAGACTGAAGGAACATTTGTATTTATTTGGAAAAAGTTTACTACTTCAAGCTGTGCCACTAAGCATTACCATGCTCTGGAAAGGTTGTCCCTGTTGTCTTGTAGGAAATGCCACAGCCAACCCGTGCATTATAGTGACTCGCACACAATAGTGAGAGATTACCAGCTGCTGGGCATTGCTAGGAAGGCCGCCATTTGCTGCCAATTCCTAATTCCTCTTGAAACTCAGTGGTTGGCAAGGCCACTTGAAAGAACAGGTAGGAGCCAACCACCTTCCTGTGGGTCGGCCATCATATGTAGACCAGACCAGTGCGAAAATCTGCTGTCCATAACCAGCCAATCTGCCCTCTTCTTTCCACATCCCCGTCTCTCCACTTTGCTCCTCCACCCACTCTGATTCACACTGTGTGGGTGACAGCAAGTTTTCAAAACCTCAAATGTGGAACAGATTTTGGGAGGCTCCGCTATAAAACCTCTATGAACATAGAGTGTGTCCACATGTTTCATAGAGCGTAATACCGGTAGAGGGTTTGTAGCATGCAGCTTGTTCTCTGTATCACATGTGAAGTAGAGCATTTAGCCTGTACAACTCCAATCTTCAGTGAACCCATTTGAGAGCTCTTGCCCCCACTGTGCAACCTGGGAAATCATTCCACACATCAGTCATAGCTGGTTAGTAAATTCCCTGAACAGGCTCATCATCACCTTAAAAAAAACTACAAGAATGGTGATTGATTTTTCAAATGAAAACGATTTAAGGCATTTTATTAAAATATTTTACATTTCCCCCCCCCCTTCTTTGAGGATCTCTTCTAAGCGCATCTGATTGATCGATGCATGATTATCTGAAACTATGTGGCTGACTTTGCTGAAGTGGTTTGAAGGGAGGTTGGCGATGATTTTCTATCAGATTACTCAGAGGAAGAAGTTCCTGGTATGATTCACCCATATCAGTCTGAACTGCAAGTATCGGAAAGTGATGTAGAAGAAGTAATGGAATCAAAATAGAACAGGAAATAATACTTGGGTAAATTGTAAGTTGAATCAAAGATAAAAGGTTTTTGAAAAGGCAACACTCCATGTTCAATCTAAGTTATGCCCTAAGGCCTTCATTATTTTCATCTTTCAGTTTCAAATGATGTTGTGCATCATTGCATTTGTTACTAACATTGCAGAAGGCGATTTCAGCTAAGTTACTATTTGTAAGGGTTTTAAAGAAACAGTTGAAAGATATAATGGAATAGTTTACCTCTGATATGCTTTTTAGGGATGAAAATTTATACATGTGAAGGGCGCGCACACAACACAAACAGTTTAATGCAGCATTATTTTGGGCTTCACACGTAGTAGGTTTGAACAGTGATATTCACTGAGTCAATATGCATATTACAAAACTGCTACCTACAGATCTGCGTATGTTTGAATCATTTTGCATTATCGATAAAATCTATTTTTGGATTTTTCCTCCTCAGTTTCTTGACATGCTAAAATGAAGCTTTCCTTATTTTACCTCTATTATTTGTCATTTATTAACTATGACATAAAAGGCTCATGGATCCAAGACATAATGCTGTATCTCAATTAATAAAAAGCGTGTACCTGCTGGCTTAAGATACAAAGGTAAAAACAATGACTGCAGATGCTGGAAACCAGATTCTGGATTAGTGGTGCTGGAAGAGCACAGCATTTCAGGCAGCATCTGAGGAGCAGTAAAATCTCGGATGCTGCCTGAACTGCTATGCTCTTCCAGCACCACTAATCCAGAATTTGGCTTAAGATACAGTTTACCAAATTCAGAATTTTTGATATAGCTGTTGTGTGTAACCACTTGTTGTATAGGTCTTACATTCTCCCAGCCAAACCCCTCACAATGGTAGTTGGGTAGCTTTTATTAGTTGAACATTCTGGCCTGCTTCCATCCAGTTCCCTTATGAACTAACATCATGAGACCAGAGGTATAGAAGCAGGATTAGGCTATTCAGCCCATTGAGTCTGCACCAGTTTTCAGTCATGGCTAATATGTTTCTCGACACCATTCTCCTGCCTTGTCCCCATAACTGTTGATCTCCTAACTAATCAAGAGCCTATATGTCTCTGTCTTAAATACACTCAATGACTTGGCCTCAATTGCTGTTCTTTGGTGCTGAAGAAGGATTACACCTGAAACATTGACTTCTCCACCTCCTGATGCGGCCTGGCTTGCTGTGTTCTTCCAGCCTCCGGCTTGTCTACCTTGGATTCCAGCATCTGCAGTTCTTTTGTCTCTATCCATAGCTCTCTTTGTGGCAATGACTTCCATGGAGTCATCACCCTCTGGCTGAAGAAATTCCTCCTCACGTCAGTTCTAAAGAGTCTTTCACTCTGAGGCTCTGGAGCTGTAGTCTGTATTACTGGTGAAAATGCCTTCTCCATGTCCACTCTATCTAGGTCTTGCATTATTTTGCAAGTTTCAATGAGATACCCTAACCCACCCTTATCCTTCTAAAGTCCATTGTGTACATATCCAAAGATATCAACCACTCCTCATAGAGCAAGCCCTTCACTTCCAACATCACTCTTGTAAATTTCACATGCGCTGCTACCATAAACAACCCATTGTCAGCCACTAATGGTTATTCATTCTCCCAGTCTGACTGTTACCCATTCCTTTGTCTGGCCATCTCTCTCACTTTGTCTCTGGGCTTTACCTCCACATTTACATCTCCACCCTTCCCCCCTACTCCACCTTCAGCATATATACCAACATTTACCCAGCTACAATCCGTTCTCATGAATGGTCACTGGACCTGAAACGTTACTTCTGCTTTCTCTCCACATGTGCTGGAGTTTTTCCAGCAATTTCTGTTGAATCTTGTAACAAACCTATGGACTCCCTCCAAGGTCAGTATGTCCTTCCTTAAATATGCGGCCCAAAACTGCTCTCAATTTTCCAAATACTGCCTGACCAGAGCCTTATGCACTCTCAGCAACACATCTCTGCTCTTGTGTTCTAGCCGTCTTGAAATGAGTGCTAACATTGCATTTATCTCCCTAACTGCCAACTGAATCTGCATGTTATAATTAAGAGAATCCTGAACTAGGACTCCTAAGTTCCTTTGTGCTTCAGAATTCTGAAACATTTCTCCATTTTAGAGAATAGTCTGCACCTTTATTCTTCCTAACAAAGTGCATTACATCACACCTCCCCACATTGTGTTCCATCTATCACTTCTTTGCCCACTCTCCTAGCATGTCCAAGTCCTTCTGCAGCCTCCCCACCACCTCAACGCAACCTGTCCCTCCATCTATATTTGTGTCATCTGCAAACTTAGCAACAGTGCCCTCCGTTCCTTTGTTCAGATCGTTAATGTATAACGTGAATAGCTGTGGTCCCAACACTGATCTCCATTAGTCACCGGCTGCCATCCTCAAAAAGACCCCTTTGTCCCCATTGCCAGCTTCTCCCAGTCAGCCAGTCCTCTATCCATGTCACCAACACCATTGGTCTTTATCTTATTGAGCAGGTCCTGGCAGCACCTTGTCAAAGGCCTTCTGGAAATCCAAACAGATCACATGTGCTGGTTCTCTTTTTGTGTAACTTGCCATTGCCACCTCAAAGAATTCTAATCCTATCAACGCAAATTGAATTGGACAATTTGCCAACATGATTTCACAAATCAAAGGTCTCCTGGTCTCCCCTCCATTTCCTAATGGCCACCATCATCAGCAGGAGAAGATACAGGAAGAGAAAGTGAAGTCTACAACGTCACCATGAGTTATTTCAAAATCTGGCGTCCCTTCCTACCCACCGCCGTGTCAGAGGAATTGAGTCCAAAGTCAAATAAGGTATGTGAATAAGTTATTGCTTATCCTCTAAGTCATTTGTACTCTATTTTCCTATTTTACCTTTCAGACAAGCTCATATTAACATTATTGCTGGTGCTTGTATGGCAATGGGCCTTCGATTTGCCGGTTCTTCTAATGCAGCAGCGTTCAATTGTCTGGTAGGTCTTAATTTCAGTGCTGCTTCTCTTACTTCTTGAAGCTTTTATCGTTTTGCAGTTGTTTGGCTGTTGTTTTCAATCAATGTGGTAGTGAGTATCTCTGCGTAAGACTGTCGTAACTATTGTTTTTAATTTCTAGTACAAATATGTGAAAATGTTTCTTGAATCTGTGTCTTCGCCTGCGGCAGCACTGGTAAGTTCAATCTCTTGTATTTGTGTTTTGCATTCAGTTCACAGTTACAGCATGAAATGCTTTGTTGTACTTGTTCTATATTTGCGCTTTTTTGAGATAAGGGATGTTTTATCAAGCTTGAGTAGTTCAGGTAGAGTTGTTTCCCTGGAAGTCCATGTTCATAAACTTGGCCAAACGCATTTGAAAGAGGGTCCTTGCAGCCAGAAGGCACTCTCTACACTATGAATTAAACTGATCCTGAGGTGAAAGAACCCACTATCCCTGCTTTTTTAGGATGTCCCACATTAAGGTGACGTATAAAGGTGCAAAACATAGGTCGAATAAGTTGTAAGAAATAGTCCAATAATTAGAATCCGTGATTGCCACTTTATTTAGCTTTCGTTAATTTTGGAAAGAATATTCGAGCCTGCTGCAGCTCCCTGTTACTCTATAATCTGATGGCATTGTCCCGATGTACAGCAGATCTGTTGATCTTCTTGTTAGCCTTGGCACATTGGCTGTGAATAGAAGCAGCTTTTCCCCGTAGCCCCACAAAATTATTCCCCTATCAAGAGTTACTATTGAATCTGCGTCCATCATCGTTTCAGGCAGTGCATTCCGGAGCATAACAACCACCTGGTTGGAAAGAATGCTCCTCATCCCCACTCTGATTCCTTTGGAAACAGCTGTAAGAATCACTTTGGGGAAAAGTGGGAACAGGGTATTGAGTTCAGTGATTAGCCATGTTCGAATTGAATGTAGGTCTCAAGGCCGAATGGCCTACTCTTCTACCTATTTTCTGTGTCTATGTCAACTGCAGGAGTTTCTCAAGGTAGTGACCTCGGTCCAACCATCGTCAGCTACTTAATCAAATGACCTTCCCTCTATCAGAAGATCAGTTATGGGGATGTTTGCCAATCATTGCACAATGTTCAGTGCATTCTCAACTCCTCAGATACTGAAGCAGTCCCCATCCAAATGCAGTCAGACCTGGACAAAATCCAGGCTTGGGCTGATAACTACAAAGTGACCTTTGTGACACACGAGTACCATGCAATGATTATTTCCAGTAAGAGAAAATTCAACCATCACTCCTTCACATTTAATTACGTTACCATTGCCGAGTATCTCACTATGCTGAGGGTTACCAATGAACAGAAACTTTGTTGAACTAGCCATATAAATGTAGTGGCTACAAGAGCAGGTCAGGGGTTAGGAATCCTGCAGCGAGTAATTCACCTCCTGACTCAAAGTTGGTCAACCATCTACAAGGAAGAAGTTGGAGTGTGATGGAAAACTCCCCATTGTCTGAATGAGTGCAACTCCAACAATACTGAAGAAGCTTGACACTATCCAGGATAAAACAGCAACTGCCAAGCCCACGACCATTACCGTCTAGAAAGACAAAGGCAGCAAGTGCATGGGAGTAGCACCACACCCAAGCCACTTACCATTCTAACTTGGAAATATAATAACAGTCCTTCATTTTACTGGGTCAAAATTCTGAAATTCCCACTCTAACAATACTGTGAGTGTATCTAGACCAGTTGGACTGCAGCAGTTCAAAAATGTAGTTCACCTTCTCCGGGCCAATCAGAATGGTCGGTAGATATTGATCCAGCCAGTGAAGCCCACATCATCTGAATAAATAAGAGGCACCTAATCTATCATCATCACCATTCACTCCCTCCACCACTGACACTGCAGTGGGGACCATCTACAAGATACGCTGCAATAACTCAACAAGGATCCTGAGACTGCACCTTTCAAATCCTCCACCTCTCTCAGTACCAGAACACCATCACATACAAGGGTGGAAGAAGAAGGAAGTCTTTGAGCTCACTGCTTCTGCGAGCTCTCCAAATGAGCAACTCATTTAGTGCCAACCCCCCCCTCTTTTGCCCGGTAACCCTGCAGATTCTTCCTTTTCACGTAATATTTCAAATCCCTTTTGAAAACCTTGACTGATTTTTTTTTAAATTAAATTGTCTGTGCACTCTAAACCTCAAACACCCACTGAGTTAAGAAGCTCTTTCCTTACTTCCTCTTTGTTTCTTTCGTTAATAGGTTTCAATCTGTTCCCTCTTGGTCTCAATTCTCTGATTTCTCTCTAATACTCTGTCCCCACCTCTTGTGATTTTGAATGCCTCTATCGAGTCTCCTCTTAACCTCTTTTCGAGGAGAATCAGCCCGTCTTCGAAACTGAAGTTCCTCATTCCTGGAACCATGCCCGTGAATCTTTTCTGTAATCTCTCCAGAGGTTCACACCTTTCCTGATGCATGATTCAGAAGTGGACACAATGCCACAGCTAAACTGGAATGCTATTCACTGTCCTGGCACTCCCTCCCTCGAAGCATTGTGGCTGACTTTACACCCCAGGAACGGCAGCAGTTCAAGAAAGCAGCTCAGCACCACTAAGGCAGTTAGTGCTGACTTTGTCAGTGACATCAACACCTCATGAATATAAAAGAATACTGTCAAGGTTAATGCAGTGGGTGGATTCACGCAAGCTACAAGATATTGTTGGTGCAGACCACCTTCCTTCCTTGTACTTCCAAACCGTTGATTCAGAGGTCCTGTTAGGATGTACTGGGCACTAGATGGTCTGCCTAATGTGCTCAGCAATGTTTCCTTTAAGAGGTAAAAACAATGACTGCAGATGCTGGAAACCAGATTCTGGATTAGTGGTGCTGGAAGAGCACAGCAGTTCAGGCAGCATCCAAGGAGCTTCGAAATCGACGTTTCGGGCAAAAGCCCTTCATCAGGATGTAGGGCTTTTGCCCGAAACGTCGATTTCGAAGCTCCTTGGATGCTGCCTGAACTGCTGTGCTCTTCCAGCACCACTAATCCAGAATGTTTCATTTAAGCTGCGCAAGCAGGTGGGTTCCCAGTGAATAAATAGGCCTTGCACAAGCAATGTTACCTTTCGGAGGCCAATCCAGTCTGTCTTAAAGGGACAACACAGCTCCTGCATCAAAAGTATGTTGGAGAGAACTTGGCAGCACAGTCAAAAAGTATGCCACTGGCAAAGCACAGCAGGTCAGGCAGCATCCGAGGAGCAGGAAAATCAATGTTTTGGACATAAGCCTTTCATCAGGAATATGGAGTGGGAATGGGGGCTGAGAGATAAATAGGAGGGTGGGAATGGGGTTCGGGGAAAGATAGCTGGGAAGGCAATAGGTAGGTGGTGGTGGGGGGAGTGATGGTGATAGGGTGGAGCAGATAGGTGGGATGGAAGATGGACAGTTCAAGAGTGCTGAGTTGGAGGGTGGGATATGGGATAATGTGAGGGAGAGGGGACATGAGGAACCTAGTGGAATTGACATTGATGCCATGTGGTTGGAGGGTCCCAAGGTGGAAGAGAGGCATTGTGTGGCTTGCACGGTGGCACAGTGGTTAGCACTGCTGCCTCACAGCGCCAGAGACCCGGGTTCAATTCCCGACTCGGGCGACTGACTGTGTGGAGTTTGCACATTCTCCCCGTGTCTGTGTGGGTTTCCTCCGGGTGCTCCGGTTTCCTCCCACAGTCCAAAGATGTGCAGGTCAGGTGAATTGGCCATGCTAAATTGCCCGTAGTGTTAGGTAAGGGGTAGATGTGTAGGGGTATGGGTGGGTTGCGCTTCGGTGGGGTGGTGTGGACTTGTTGGGCTGAAGGGCCTGTTTCCACACTGTAAGTGATCTAATCTAATCTATCTAATCATTTGGCAGTGGAGGAGGCCCAGAACTTGCATGTCCTTGGTGGAGTGAGAGGGGAGTTGAAGTGGTTGGCCACGGGGTGATGGGATTGTTGGGTGCATGAGTCCCAGAGATGTTCTCTGAAAAGTTCCGCAAGTTGGCATTCTGTCACTCCAATGTAGAGGAGACCACATCTAGAGCAATGGATACAGTAGATGAAATGTTTGGATGTGCAGGGAAGGAGAGGTACTACTACTTTGCAAGGAGAATGAAAGAAGATGAGTCATGAAATAAAAGAACTGAAGATCTGAAGCAAAAACAAACTGCTGGCGAAACTCAGGCGGCCGAGCAGTACCTGGCGCAAAAGCACAGTTAATGTTCCAATCTTGAAAATGACTAAATGGATTTAGTGGGGGCTTGCACAGGGTAAAGGAACTAATTTGTTGACTTCCTCACAGTTTTACACTGACCCAGGTGTCACGTTTCACCCTCACAGGCTGGTCACCACAACCTGGAAACATGTTTGAGTGTCGTTCTGCTTTCCCTTGCGTTAGTGATGGCAGGCACTGGGAATCTGAAAGTCCTGCAGATCTGTCGATTCATGCATAAGAGGACCGGAGGAGAGATGAACTACGGCTTTCACATGGCATCTCACATGGCTCTTGGTCTCCTGTTCTTAGGAGGGGGAAGGTAACTCTGAGCCATTTTATTTACAGAGTGCGCTAACAAGATTGTGCTCTGAGTCCTGAGGGAATTGTGTAGAACCTTTTCCACCTTCAGTCATACAGTGTGGGTATTGTGAGGGTACTGTTAGGGCACAGCCACATCTGGAGAGAAATTCAAAAGTGAAATACCACTGATGCTGGCCATCTGAAAGAAAAGTAGAAAATACTGGGAAAAGTCAGCAGGTTTGGCAGCGTCAGTGCAGAGAAACAAGTTCAGGTTCAGTTCCAAGTTCTCCTGCTCTACATTCGACAACCTGCCTCAAACTCAACCTCAGAAGTGCAGAAGGAGGCCTTTGAGCCCATTGTTTCTGCAAGCTGTCCAAATGAGCAACTCATTCAGTGCTCTTTCCCCATCTTCTGCCAGTAACCCTGCAGATTCTTCTTTATCACATAGTACTCCAATTCCTCCTTGAAAACTTTGATTGAACCCATATCTTTTTTTTAAACTGGCCGTGTACTCTGAACCTCAATCATCTGCTGAGTGGAAAGCTCTCTCCTTGTGTCCTCTTTGTTCCTTTTGTCAATAGGTTTAAAATCTATTCTCAATTCTTTCACCCAACCACTTTCTCCCAACCCCTCATGATTCTGAATGCCTCTATCAAATCTCCTCTTATTCTTCTCAAGGAGAATCGTCCCAATTCTCCCAAGTCTATGTTGAAAACTGAAGTTCCTCATCCCAGGAACTATGCTCGTGAATCTTTTCAGTAATCCCTCCAAAGCCTTCACATCCTTCCTAATGTGCCATAAAGAAGTGGGCACAATACCACAGCTGAGGCTAAACTGGAATCCTATACTGGTTCAGCAAAACCTTCTCAAGCCTTGTTCTTTCTGTCCCTATTAATAAAGCTTCATTAACTGCTTTTTCAACCTGGTGGAGGTGGGTACTGCAGATGCTGGAGATCAGACTCAAGATTAGAGTGGTGCTGGAAAAGCACAGCAGGTCAGGCAACATCCAAGTAGCAGGAAAATCTACATTTCGGGCAAACGCCCTTCATCAGGAATGAGGCTTGTGGGCTCTGAAAGATACATAATTGTGTGTGCATTAAGTGAACATTGCCTTAAATGTGAATTTAATTTTATTCACTTTCTCAATCCCCATTCTAATCTGCCTACATATTCGCTCCCCTCCATATTAACTCCCTGCATCTGACTGTTCTACTCAACCATCCACTCAACTCATCCTCCACCCATCCCCATCTCACCTAACAATTTGCCCTGTCCATACGACTCTCCCCAAATTCCACCCATCTCGTTTGGCTCTACCATTCCTGGGTCGCCCAGTAGTCTGCCTCCAGCAAACCCAGCCCCCTGCATCCATCCAAGTACCCAACTAAACCAGCAACATATCTCCCCTGCACTTAAATTCTCCTTCGGCCAACCCCACGTAATCAACCATCCCTTTTGCTGTTTCACTTACTCCACTTGTAGTTCTCCCTGACCCTCCCTTGCTGAATCTGATTCTCCCCACCCAACCCACCTACCTGCCCCACCTCACTTACCACAGCCGCCACTTCTTACCCCACCCTTCCACATCTCTGGCGGTGACTCACCTTTCCAATGGTTTAGCAAATTACATGCGGAGAGGAGATAATCAGCTGAAAGTACTGTGGAGCCACATCTGTGATGTAAAACCCTGCCCACGTGCTTCTCTGTGTGACTGAAGTTAGTATCATTTTTCGGTTCTGCCCACTTGCTTTTAACAGTCAGTTTGTAAAAGGATGAGTCTTCCTAAACTGTTTGAAATTGTGCTTTCACTTATCCCTTTCAATCTCTATTGCAGGTATTCACTGTGCACGTCTAACTCTGCCATTGCAGCTCTCCTTTGTGCCCTTTATCCACGGTTCCCAGCACACAGCACTGACAATAGGTGAGTGTGTCTTTGTGCAAACAGCAGCCGAAGAGTGATGGAAGATGATAGCGTAGTGGGAGTGTCACTGGACCAGTCGGACTAATGGGTTCAAATCCTACCGCAGCAATTGGAATAATTAAAGTCAAAAACATTGGAGATAATGCTGACCACAGACACCCGTCTTTACTTTTGGTAAAGTAGCCTGCCATCTCTGCTGTGGCCTACAGTCTTAACTGCTCTTTGAAATGCTGAACAAGCCACTCACGAAAGGAGCAATTCAGTTTGGGCAGCAACTGCTGTCCATATCCCATGAGAAAAGATAAATGAATCTAATCTATGACAATTTCTAGTCCCAGTTATTTTTACTGTGAACACTATATATTTTATCAGGAAATGCCCTGACCCCATTGCTGTCCAGACGTAGTAGGTTTTCAAACATTATGCTACCCCTTCCTGTTTGATTGCTAAAGGCAGATCTTTTACAGAGACCACAGTGTCATCTCTTGAAGCACATGCCTTAGCAAATTCCGACCTTGATGTGCTGCTCCATCACTTATGCTTTGCTATGTATTGTTTCTCCCAGGAGCCTACCTTAAACCTGATTCTATTATTCCTCTCTCCAGATTCTCCCACCTTCATCAGGAATCTTGCAGTTTCATTGAGAACTGTAGCCATCTGAGTATCTCTATTCCTCTGACACTAATCTGCCTCCCTTCTTGACCTTGAAGCTGTCTCTCCTCTGTTCCAGTGCCCCGATTGAGTTACTGCTTTGTCTGGTGGAAGGAGCTGATTGAAGTCAAACAAAAATGAATTCGCTTTTGTTCTTCTATCTCTCTGGACTGTGGTGCTCCGACTGGATAACATGCCATCAATTCCTAGAGTACCCCTGATCTTTTCTCTACTTCCTCTAATTTTAGTCCAACCTCATCCAGCCCATTTCTCTGCCCAGTCCAGGATGATGCAAACAGGCCTGTCCCTTGGTAACTCATTGTTTCAGCTTTGCTCTTGTCCCTTTGAAAAAAATCTTTTCCTATCTTGACTCCATTTCCCTTGGTATTTCTCTGCATGGAGAAAGCAGGAAAAGGGATAGAGGTATTCAACACTGAGGGGTTTTGGTAGAGCGAATGGCGAGAAACTTTGTGCACGTGGGTAACTTTAGGTCTTATATTGTCATAGAACTGTACAGCACAGAAACAGACCCTTCAGTCCAACTTGTCCATGCCGACCAGATGTCCTGAATTAATCTAGTCCCATTTACCAGCATTTGCCCCATATCTCTCTTAAACCCTTCCAATGTATATACCCATACAGGTACCTTTTGAATATTGTAATTGTACCAGCCTCCACCATTTCCTCTGGCAGCTCATTCCATACATGCACACCCTCTGTGTGAAAAGGTTACCCCTTCGATCCCTTTTAAATCTTGCCCCTCTCACTTTAAATCTATGCTCTCTGGTTTTGGACTCCCTCACTCCAGAGAAAAGAACTTGGCTATTTGCCTTATCCATGCCCCTCATGATCTTACAAACTTCTACAAGGTCACCCCTCAGCCTCCAACACTCCAAGGAAAAAAGCCCCTGCCTCTCCCTATAGCTCAAACCATCCTACCCTGGTGACATTCGTGTAAATCTTTTCTGAATCCTTTCCAGCTTCGCAACATCCTTCCTGTAAAAGGGAGACCAGAATTGAACACAGTATTCCACAAGTGGCCTAACCAATGTCCTGCACAGCCACAATATGACCTCCTAACTCCTATACTCAGTGCACTGACCGATAAAGGGAAGCATGCCAAATGCCTTCTTCACTATCCTACCTACCTGTGACTCCACTTTCAATGAACTATGAACCTGCACTCAAAGGTCTCTTTGTTCAGCAACGCTCCCCAGGACCTGACCATTAAGTGTACAAGTCCTGCCCTGTTAGTTGGCAAAAGAAATACTCGTGCAATTTGCAGAAAATGTTCACACAGAGGGTTGCTCTGGTTTGAAATGCATGATATGAAAGCAAATTCCTTTGGAACTTTGAAAAGAACACGAACTTGAAAAGACTTAATTAGCAGGATTATGTGGTATAAATAATGGACCAATTTGGACAGATATTCCAAAGGAAGAAACCTGTCCTGTAAATTTCAGTTTTATGATTCATGGAACCCCAATTCATTTACATTTTTCCACATCATGTCTTCACTATGAGACAGCAAATTGCACTGGCTGTATTTACACCTCGTGATTTAGGTTTCACAACATGGTGGAGCACAAATTGATAGGTAGCTTAGCCAAACTTTCTTTTCTTTCATGTCTGCCAACCATTATCAAGGTCTGCTTCTGGCTCAATGTTTCAACCTCTCTGCTCCTTTCCCCATCAGTCTGACTTTTCCATTTTCAGTTTCCTCCATCATTCCAATCAGGTTTGAAGGAAACATCCGGAATGGTGTCCCCTTTCTCTTGAGCACGTTAGATTAGATTCCCTACAGTGTAGAAACAGGCCCTTCGGCCCAAACAGTCCACACCGACTATCCGAAGAGTAATCCATCCAGACCCATTTCCCTCTGACTAATGCACCTAACACAATGGGCAATTTAGCTTGGCCAATTTACCTGACCTGTGCATCTTTGGACTGTGGAAGGAATCCGGAGCACCCGGAGGAAACCCACGCAAATCCACGGGGAGAATGTGCAAACTCCACATATACAGTCGCCCGAGGCTGGAGCCAAACCTGGGACCCTGACACTGTGAGGCAGCAGTGCTAACCACTGCGCCACCATGCCGTCCCATTGTCGACCTCTGGTCCACTGACTGAGTTATCTCTGCAGTTTCCTTGTGTCATTGCTCCCATTCCCATCTGGGGTTACGCTTTCATGTCAGCCCATTTTGGAATGTTTGCACACGTACATTCATAGTGCCACTCTGAAAAATATTGCAAATGATATTCACAGGATTTTATCCTGGATCTCCGGAGGAGTGGCTTGAAATCTGAAAATATTTGTGGATTCTTTTCCTGTCACAAGTGCTGCATTGTCTGACAAACCAGGAAAAAGTGCAGGGAAAAATATCCTTCAAAGGCCTGTGACCGTCATGATAGAAACTCCCGGAAGAACAGGATATTCTCCCTTGATTGTTATGTTTAGACTCAGTCTGACCTTGGTTGTTTTAGAACTGAAAGAGTGATTGATTATTGAAAGGACATTTTGTTTTCAGAAAATGTCAAGCAGAAGAAATGCGGGGGAGCATAATCTGCAAGGGAAAAATTTGAGAATGTAATACTTGGCCGAGACTTTGGAGACCTTGAAGGTTGAGTCACTGCATTTTCCTTTTCTATACAGATATCACCTTCAGGCACTGAGACATTTGTACGTGCTTGCTGCTGAGCCACGTCTCCTAGTACCTGTTGATGTGGATACAAACACTCCATGTTATGCCCTCATCAAGGTTACCTACAAGGTACGTGAATTCGAGTTGACTGTTTATAATCAAAGCAGAACTGAACAATTGGATATGACCTTCTTCGTTTCAGATTTTGCACCTAATGCATGAGCAAACCAATTTCACAAAAACGAGCAAAATGTGAGGGACATCATCACCCTTTACTGCTCATGTTCACTGAGAGCTCAACTATTTGACAGTCTGATGCTGTAAACAATAATAGCTGCTTGTCTGTAGCTGTAATGCCTAACTATACGGAATGAATAGCGAGTTTTTGAGGTATCTCACTAGTATCCTGACATACGGAGGAGGAAGGACAACACATCCATCCTAGGATAAGCCAAACAGAGACACGCACGAGAATTCCTAGAAGCATGGCATTCCAACCGGAACTCCATCAACAAACACATTGACTTAGACCCCATCTACCACCCCCTGAGAAAATGAACCGGAAGTGACATCACCACATGAAATGATGTCACCGCAGGAAATGAAATCCCCAACCCAAGGAGACACAAACATATCAATAGAAAGCTGGCTACACCACCAGTGCTTTATCCAGAAGCTCACTGAAGATGTTACCTAGTATGGTGACAAAACATCTGAAAACAAATCTTCCAGCTCAGCGAGCAAGCCTACGTCCATAAGGAATGACAATTTTACAGTCACTCAACCTTGTCCATGCATACCTTGTACTGAATATACCAGCCAAAGAAATATAGCAAAGACATGTAAGGTGCTCGAGAACGCATGCGTGGCTAACCCCTGTGAAGGAAGTGCCAGTATTGCATTCCACTGAGGACTGAAATATTTTGGTCATGATGGCAGCAACTCAATGGTGTCAGATGCCACAATCACCAAAGGAATATTTCCCACAACTGCTGGTGAATTTTGTGCCAATTGACAGCACCTGGACCTGCTCTCCTCCCGCCACCCCAAAGAAGGTAAAGATGGATCTGCAGATATCAATTCCAGAGCCAAGAATATCACTGGAACTGTACTAGAATCATTAAAATTAATATTCAAGAGCATTATAGAATTTTTTTTCCAAGTAATCAATGTGCAGAGGTATGGGGAAAAGGCCAGGAGATTGGCACTACATTGTGATGCTCATTTGAGGAGGCAGTATGGCCATGATAGGCTGAATGACCTGTGACTCTTTGATTCTTTAAGAGATAGCCACTTGGAGACAATTGAAATGCAATGTATTGGTATCCCTGAGGAGCATGAGGAAATTTTTCAAATTCTAACAAAGGAAGTTCTAACCTTTAAATAAACATGATTTTATACAACCAGCCCTTGCTGTGGGAATGCTTAATTTTCATCTACTTTCTGAATATGGTTCTCATCTGCATTGTTCTCATTCGAGTCTCCCCCCTACAAAGACATGAACGGACTTCCCCTGGGGAGGAGTATTCCAGAGACTCAATATCATGGCAAACCGGGTGTGTGAAATGAGCCAGAACTGTGGTGATCCGTAGAATAAGCAACCAAAGGGTATCTTCCCACGCTCTTTGTCAATCTGTGGTCCTTCCAGTTTGCTGACGTTTGGTTCACAAGATTATTTTGTTGGCTCACCATCTCCAGAAAAGAGAAGGATGAAAGATGGCATGGTACAGTTCTCTTAAAATTATGGAATTTTAATGGGTAGATGGAGAGAAGACATTTCCTCTTCTGGGGAATCTAAACCTCAAAGCTATAAATATAAGGAAGTGAAAATGAAGGTTACTGTGTGCATTCATTTAGTTAATCTTTGTTGAAGAACTACAAGGAGATAGGGTAAAAATTGGACTCATGATTTAGTGTGTGGTTTGGCCATTATAACAGAATCTGGAAAAGTAAACTGTTAAACCTAACTTGACCATTTCCAGCACCTGATTTCCATTGCCACTAAACCTGCTTCCATTCAGACTGTTGATACAGCTCTTTGACTTTCATGAATCTCTTAATTTTGGAAATGAAAAGACAGTGACCCATTGTCGCATAGGCAAAATCCCCCAAATAGCAATCAATGAACTGTTTTCTTTTGGGTGATATTGGTTAACAGATGGGTGTTGCCAAGACAATTAGAAAGCCTAAATTTCTTTCAGTGACAACATCTGCTGAAGAAAAGAAAAGCTGGCTTTCTACAGGTTTAAAGTGGCTTACTGCAGAAAACTGAGACTTTTTTTTGTGTGCAGCAAAGCTACTGGTCCCCCTTCTGGTCTGTTTAAGGGGGAGGTAGCAAGATTTTTAATTAGTAATGGGTTGAACGGTTATGACGAGTGGAATTGAAACCCAGATGAGATCAGGCATGATTGTATTAAATGGTGGATCATTCTCCAAGGGCTCGAATTGCCGACTTTTGCTCCTGGTTCTTATGTTTTCATGGTCAGTCGCGTCTCTCTGCCCTGCGCAAAGCACAAATGATTCAACTGACAACCTTGATGTTGCTGCCAGGCACTGATCTTTGGCGTCAGTCATTGGTCAATAGTCCACAAGCCAATTGGCTACACTTGTAACAGCTCTAGTTTGTCTGCACATTAATGGAATCCACAGCCACATAAACGGTATCAAATTCCTTACTTTCAAAACATACAACCAACCTTGTAAATCCCTGGGTTTCAAAACCAATACCTCTCATTTCAGTAAACAGTTTTAAAAGGCACAAAAAAAACCAAAAGGAAGGATCTTTACACTTTTAACTACCTCTGAAATGGCCGAGCAAACCATCCAGTTCAAGAGAAATTAAGGATGGGCAATAATTACTGCCCATACCAGTGACACACACATCCCATGAGCAAACAAAGAAAATTAAAACAGTAATAAATCCATGACTAAAGCTAACAATAGAACTAATGGTATAACTGTTATCCATTGGACCAACTGGAAAAATAGTTCCAGGCCAGCAGAAGAAAGCAAACTCCAACCATGCAGGTTATGACTGAACTCAAGCAGCATCTTTAGTCTTTCTTGGTTTGAGAATACTTTCAGCAGTCCCTCAAATATGAGACAATGTACTGCTCACATTGCTGAATTAAAATGGTCGCCTCCTATGCTATACATTTCCATGACAATGCAGAAAAATAATATGCCTTAATGAAACATGATCTCTCTCTGGGCAATGATTTCATGTTCTCTCTCCCCTCTGCCCACACTGTCATCAGCACAAATGCCACCCTTTCTCGGTTACTTGCAGCTCTGACGAAGGGTCACTAGCCTCACAATGTTAACTCTGTTTTTCTCGCTGTAGGTCCTGCTAGCCCTGCTGTTTTTCTTTCAGATTTCTGGCATCAGTAGTTCTTTGTTTTTCTTTAAAATTCTGAGCGGGCTTGACAGGGGAAATGTTGAGAAGATGGGAGAACCTTGAACCAGGGAATATAGTTACAGAACAATGGAACACTCACTTATAATTGACATGCCAAAGAGTTTGCTTCCCCAGAGGGTAGTGAGTGTGAGAAATTCTCCGCCTTAGAGGCTGGGTCACTGGAAGTATTTAAAAGAGGAGGGAGATGGACTGTTGAGGCCAATGGGAGGAGACAGATCTGATCTTGTTGAATGGTGGGACGGGTTTGCGGGACCAAATGGCCGCCTCCGACTCCTGTTTTTTTTTTAATGTTCTGTACTATCACTGGTCGATGTACTATTAGTGTAGAACACCTCATGATGGTTTTTCTTCAACTAACAGCAGCTCCTTAGATGTAAACCCTTCTTTTGGAAAACATGGATTTCGATAACTATTGTGTACTATGCAGCCTGAAGAGACATGTGCTGCCACCAGCAGCGACTTGCTAATTGCATACTAACTTTAGGTCATTAATCAGTTCCGCTAATTTTCTTTTGTGTTGCTGACATGCAGTGAATACAGAGGTTTTCTTGTTGGAATAATGATATTGTGAAATATCTTCATGCTGCAGTATTACGTATCTGGTGCTAATCCACCACTATAAAGTGCCACCTGGGTAGCCTGCGATGTATTGCAGTGTTGAATTGTTGGCTGAGATCAGTACCAAAATCTTCACGCTCTGGTTTCCCCTAAAGCTGAGTTTTCGCAGTTTCCTCTGTGGAGCTGCTGTTCTGAGGGAAAGTGAGATAACGAGCTTCGAGGTTTTGCAAATTTGCTGTGTAAGTCCCCAATTGGAAGACAGTTCTCCCATTTGTGGAGCTCTGAATGGTGAGGACTCACTTCCTTTCTCGATTGAGGGAGGCCACGTGAACACTGAAGCATAACTTTAAGAGATCAGGAACAACTGAAAAGAATCATTTTGTCTAATTTTCATGCTCATTTCTATTGGCCCCCAGGACTGTTGTTCAGCTGGTGCACGCATTTACTCAACCTCTTTTTTTTATATTTGTTCCTCGACTCTTTTCTCACCTTTATGCTACTCTCACTTCTCCCCTGCAGGCAATGATACCTGCTACCAAGCTGTTTCTATATGCAACACGCGGTGATTTCCAGGAAAAGAGCAGCATGTCTCGCACAATTGTACATTGAAACATTGGTTCGCCGTCCTACACTATTTCACCAAGGTTCATTCCCTTGCTCGAAACCCATCCAGTTCTCACTTTCTTATTCACAAGAAGGAAGGTGACAAACGACCAGGCACCTAATAGGTTACATATCCTAACACCTGTCATTCGGAAGTGTTGGAGTCTATTATAAAGGATGCACTAACAGAATATTTAGAAATACATGGTGTAGAAAAGCAGAGTCAGCATGGTTTCTTGCAGGGGAAATCATCCCTAACATTTTTTTTTTAAGAATTGTTTGAGGTAACAAGCAGATAAAAGAGAACTTGTGATGTTATATATTTGGATTTCCAAAAGGCGTTTGATAAGGTATCATACATTAGGTATCATAAGGAATCATCCATTAGGTGTCATAACTTAATAAGATAAGGGGCATTTTCAGGATGGTAACCTGAAACTAGTGGAATGCTACTAGGATCAATGCTGGGTTCACAACATTTTACGACGTACATTAATGACTTAGATGACGGAAGTGAATTTACTCTGTCCACATTTGAGGATGATGCAAAAACAGGTGAGAAGGTGAGGATTATACAAAGAGTCTGCAGAGTGATTTGGGATTTAGATATAATCAATGAAAGTGCAAAAACTTGACAGAATGTAATGTGAGGTTATGCATTTTGACAGGAAGCATAGAGGAACTGAATATTATTTAAGTGGAGAAAGATCACAGAAAGCTATAGCTCAGATGGGTTTGGGGACCCTTGACATGAATTACAAAAAGCTAGCGTATAACAAAAAGCTAGAGAAAACAAAGGAATTTCGGCCATTATTTCAAAAGGAGAAAGTGAGGACTGTAGATGCTGGAGATCAGAGCTGAAAATGTGTTGCTGGAAAAGCGCAGCAGGTCAGGCAGCATCCAAGGAGCAGGAGAATCGACATTTCAGGCATGAGCCCTTCTTCAGGAATGAGGAAAGTGTGCCAAGCAGGCTAAGATAAAAGGTAGGGAGGAGGGACTTGGGGGAGGGGCGTTGGAAATGCGATAGGTGGAGGGAGGTCAAGGTGAGGGTGATAGGCCGGAGTGGGGGTGGGGGCGGAGAGGTCAGGAAGAAGATTGCAGGTTAGGAAGGCGGTGCTGAGTTCGAGGGTTGGGACTGAGACAAGGTGGGGGGAGGGGAAATGAGGAAACTGGAGAAATCTGAGTTCATCCCTTGTGGTTGGAGGGTTCCTAGACGGAAGATGAGGCGCTCTTCCTCCAGCCGTCGTGTTGCTATGGTCTGGCGATGGAGGAGTCCAAGGACCTGCATGTCCTTGGTGGAGTGGGAGGGGGAGTTGAAGTGTTGAGCCACGGGGTGGTTGGGTTGGTTGGTCCGTGTGTCCCAGGGGTGTTCTCTGAAATGTTCCGCAAGTAGGCAGCCTGTCTCCCCAATATAGAGGAGGCCACATCGGGTGCAGCTGATGCAGTAAATGATGTGTGTGGAGGTACAGGTGAATTTGTGGCGGATATGGAAGGATCCCTTGGGGCCTTGGAGGGAAGTAAGGGGGAAGGTGTGGGCACAAGTTTTGCATTTCTTGCGGTTGCAGGGGAAGGTGCCGGGAGTGGAGGTTGGGTTGGTGGGTGGTGTCTAGGTAGCTGTGGGAGTCGGTCGGTTCATAGTAAACGTCCGTGTTGATTTGGTTGCCCGAGATAGAAATGGAGAGGTCTAGGAAGGGGAGGGAGGAGTCCAGGTAAATTTGAGGTCGGGGTGGAAGGTGTTGGTAAAGTGGATGAACTGTTCAACCTCCTCGTGGGAGCACGAGGCAGCGCCGATACAGTCATCGATGTAGCGAAGGAAAAGGTGTGGGGTGATGCCAGTGCAGCTGCGGAAGATGGACTGTTCCACATATCCTACGAAGAGGCAGGCATAGCTGGGGCCCATGCGGGTGCCCATGGCTACTCCTTTGGTTTGGAGGAAGTGGGAGGATTGAAAAGAGAACTTGTTCAGAGTGAGGACAGTTCAATCAGTCGAAGGAGGGTGTCAGTTGAAGGGTATTGGTTGGTACGGCGGGAGAGGAAGAAGCAGAGGGCTTTGACTCCTTCGTGATTGGGGATGGAGGTGTACAGGGACTGGATGTCCATGGTGAAGATAAGGTGTTGGGGACTGGGGAAGCGAAAATCATGAAGGAGGTGGAGGGCGTGGGTGGTGTCCCGAACGTAGATGGGGAGTTCTTGGACTAAGGGGGACAGGAACGTGTCGAGGTATGCAGAGATGAGTTCGGTGGGGCAGGAGCAGGCTGAGACAATGGGTCGGCCGGGGCAAATGGGTCCCCAACACCTTATCTTCACCATGGACATCCAGTCCCTGTACACCTCCATCCCCCATCACGAAGGACTCAAAGCCTTCCGCTTCTTCCTTTCCCGCCGTACCAACCAGTACCCTTCGACTGACTGAACTGGTCCTCACTCTGAACAATTTCTCTTTCCAATCCTCCCACTTCCTCCAAACCAAAGGAGTAGCCATGGGCACCCGCATGGGCCCCAGCTATGCCTGTCTCTTCGTAGGATATGTGGAACAGTCCATCTTCCACAGCTACACTGGCACCACCCCCCAACTTTTCCTCCGTGCATCGATGACTGTAACGGCGCTGCCTTGTGCTCCCACGAGGAGGTTGAACAGTTCATCCACTTTACCAGCACCTTCCACCCCGACCTCAAATTTACCTGGACCGTCTCAGACTCCTCCCTCCCCTTCCTAGACCTCTCCATTTCTATCTCGGGCAACCAAATCAACATGGACATTTACTATAAACTGACCGACTCCCACAGCTACCTAGACTACACCTCCTCCTACCCTGCCCCCTGTAAAAATGCCATCCCATATTCCCAATTCCTCCTTCTCCGCCGCATCTGCTCCCAGGAGGACCAGTTCCAATACCGAACAGCCCAGATGGCCTCCTTCTTCAAAGACCGCAATTTCCCCCCAGACGTGGTCGACGATGCTCTCCACCGCATCTCCTCCACTTCCCGCTCCTCCGTCCTGGAGCCCCGCCCCTCCAATCGCCACCAGGACAGAACCCCACTGGTCCTCACCTACCACCCCACCAACCTCCATATACATTGTATCATCCGTCGTCATTTCCGCCACCTCCAAGCGGACCCCACCACCAGGGATATATTTCCCTCCCCTACCCTATCAGCAGTCCGAAAAGATCACTCCCTCCGTGACTCCCTCGTCAGGTCTACACCCCCCACCAACCCAACCTCCACTCCCGGCACCTTCCCCTGCAACCGCAAGAAATGCAAAACTTGCGCCCACACCACCCCCTTACTTCCCTCCAAGGCTCCAAGGGATCCTTCCATATCCGCCACAAATTCACCTGCACCTCCACACACATCATTTACTGCATCAGCTGCACCCGATGTGGCCTCCTCTATATTGGGGAGACAGGCCGCCTTCTTGCGGAACGTTTCAGAGAACATCTCTGGGACTCCCGGACCAACCAACCCAACCACCCCGTGGCTCAACACTTAAACTTTCCCTCCCACTCCACCAAGGACATGCAGGTCCTTGGACTCCTCCATCGCCAGACCATAGCAACACGACGGCTGGAGGAAGAGCGCCTCATCTTCTGCTTGGGAACCCTCCAACCACAAGGGATGAACTCAGATTTCTCCAGTTTCCTCATTTCCCCTCCCCCCAACTTGTCTCAGTCCCAACCCTCGAACTCAGCACCGCCTTCCTAACCTGCAATCTTCTTCCTGACCTCTCCGCTCGCACTCCCACTCCGGCCTATCACCCTCACCTAACCTCCTTCCAACTATCGCATTTCCAACGCCTCTCCCCCAAGTCCCTCCTCCCTACCTTTTATCTTAGCCTGCTTGGCACACTTTCCTCATTCCTGAAGAAGGGCTCATGCCTGAAACGTCGATTCTCCTGCTCCTTGGATGTGCCTGACCTGCTGCGCTTTTCCAGCAACACATTTTCAGCTTTATTTCAAAAGGGCAGGGGTATAAAAACAGAGAAGTTTTGCTAAAACTATACAAAGCAACTCTACACCTGAAATACTGTGAACAGTTTTGATCCCCTTATCTAAAAAAAGCTATACTGGCACTGGAGGCAGCCCAGTGAAGGTTCACTGGTCTGATCCAGGAGTGAGGATGGTGGGGGGAGGGGGGAACTATCTTATGAGGAGAGGTTGAGTAGTTTGGGCCTGTCCTCACTGGAATTTAGAAGAATGCGTGGTAACCTTTGTGGAATTAAATGTGAATAATTTGGTGGTTGTTTTCACTGGCAAGGATTTAATGGGCCAAAGGGCCTTTTTCTGTGTAATAGATCTCTATAACTCTCTGAAGTGAACATAAAGGATTGTGAGGGGGGGCTTGACAGGGTGGATGCAGAGGGGTAGTTTCCTTATGTCTGGTGTCTTCCACCAGAGAGCATGATCTCAGAGCAAGGGGTTGCCAAGTTAGGTCAGAGATTAGGAAGTTTTTCTGTCAGAGGGTACTGAATCTGTGGAATGCAATACTGCAAAGAACTCTCGAGGCCAAGTCATTAAATATATTCAAGACTGAGATTGAGAGATATTTAATCAGTAAGGGAATGGAAGCCTATTCGGGGGAAAAGCAGGAAAGTAGAATTGCAGATTATCAACTTGGTCATAATCTCATGGAGTGGTGGTGCAGATTTGATTGGCCTAATGACCCACTTCTACTCCAACATGTTAAGCCATTAAGAAACTGAGCAGCAAAGTGTTTGCTGCACATGCTGGTGTGTTTGCTGTTCTACAGGATAAGAACCACCTCCTGACATTAACCTCATTCTGCATTTACTTCAATTTGAGATTATGACCTTTAGATTCTGCCCTTTTCTGAAGGGTCACTTCCTCACTGACTCGTTTGCATTGTTCTTGAAATGCACTGGAGATGAAGACGTGAAGTGAACTTGTTTCACAAGTCACGCATCAATTTGGTTCTGCCCAATACAGCAATTTGAGAAGCACAGTTTAAAAAGAAAGGAAATAGAATTGGTTCAAGTTGCATAAGTGACAGATCACAGCGCTTCTGCAGGATTTGGATCCCAAGAGATTTAGGCTGTGCAAAGGTGGTACAGGATAGATTTTGTTCAGATGGAAGGACTCTTTCCATACACACAGGCGTGTACACATTTGCAATGTCTCCTTAATTGCCAGTAAGAGTAAATTGGATAAATCTAGCCCCCGCCTATCCAAGATGCAGACTGAGGAATTCTCAAGTAGCTTCACTACTCAGTGGAACTTTGAAATTCGTAAATTCCTTCACTTTCAAATCAGGACAATTTTATAAACAGAAAAGACGAGAGATAAAAGCATACATTGCTGGAAAGGCTCAGCAGGTCTGGCAGCATCTATGGAGAGCAATCAGAGTGAGTGTTTCAGGTTCAGTGGCCCTTCCTCAGAACCTGAGGCATTTTGGAACTCCGTCAAGGTGGTTCAAACGCTTTCAGAAGTCTCACAGCGTCCACAGCGGAGGCTTTATTGTATTAGCAAATCAGGATGTATGCCGTAGGGTAATAGTGGATGATTAAAGCCTCATGAATCTGAGGTCCTCAGGACGGGTCACAGGACCCGTAATGTTAGCTCCGACTTCTCTCCCCATGTGCTGCCAAATGTGCTAAGCCTTTCCAGCAATTTCTGTTTTTGTTTCTGATTTATGGCATCCACAGTTCTTTCGGTTTCTAAAGACGAAAGATGTTCAGCAGGGCCTCCCCAGCCGGCAGCTGGAGAGAAGGAGAAAAGGCTGTTTATGATGGTTCTGGTGTCTACCTGTCAATGAAGACTTCCTAAGATTCAGTACCCAGTCAATGTTGAATGATCTGGAATGATCATTCAGGCACCAGAATTAGTGGTCTCAGTTTTGGGTCGTGAAAACCATCCAGTTCATCTTAACAGCTGATCAATGATCCAGGTCTACACATCAGGTTCAAAAATAGACTTGAGCTTAGATCCCACAATAGCCAGCACTTACTTTGAAGGCTTTAACATGAATGAGTGCAACTTGATGTGTGACAGAAAAATATCTATATGCTTTTCGAAGAGAACAGAAGAGAAGAAAACAAATTGAAATAAATATGGTTCACTAATCTCTTTTAGGGAAGGAAATCTGCCGTCCTCACGTGATCTGGCCTCCAGGTGACCTCAAAATGGCAGCAATGTGTTTAACTCTTAATACCCTGTCAAATTGCTGAAAGAGCCACTCGGTTTAAGGGCACTTGGGGATGACAAAAAATGGCTGGATTTGCCAGTGCCGCTTAAAACTTATGAAAGAATAAAAGCAGAAAAACTAATATACACAGACTGCAAGCAATGTGGGGTTTTCACAAGGATTTATTGTGTGTTAAATACACTGTAAGATCAGCTGTATTTAGCAAGCTCAACAGTCATCCAGCTGAGCCACAGAGAACAAAAGTACCAGGTTCAATAACCTCTCAGGTTAGCTGATACTAGGTCGGAAAATGAGAGGGGCATAGTGATTAAATTCAAGTGATTGCAATTCAAGAACCCCTAATTATATTTGCATTCTTTTTAGAATAATATTTTTAGGGCTTTCTGTCCTTGGTTAAGGAATGTCAGTTCTGGTCGAAATGAATACTCCTCAACTTTTGTTCCCAAATTAGCTTTGAGCATTACTAGTTCAAGTACTGTTTGCCACAGGTACAGCAGATATGGTACACAATGTACCTTAAAAAGACCATTCACACAATATTATAGCTATTATAGGACTTCCTACATCAATATGATAATCTCTCTCTCTCGTACTCCCTCCCTTTCTCAAATTACCAGCTTGTCACAATTTGTAATGCATTTTAATGTCCATTATAAAGTCAAAAATCACACGACACCGGGTTATTGTCCAACAGATTTATTTGAAGCTGCAAGCTTTCGGAGGCCCCGCCCCTTCCTCAGGCAGCTAGTCCATTATAGAACTCAGTCAAGATGGTTTCAACGCATTCAGAAGTCTTGTTGCCAACAGAGGAGGCATTTATTGTATTAGCCAAACAGGATATATCAGCGGTCAATGATTAAAGCCCTTTGAATCTGCTCTGTCGTTCAGTGTGACTATGACTGATCTGCCTCAGTTACATCTTACTGCTGCTTGCCATATCTCTCAATTCTCTGAGAGACTGGTCTGCCTCAGATGTAAACCTAATGGAGCACCTATAACGTTCTGGGTAAACAATTCCATAGGATCCACAGCACTTGGAAAGAAGAAATCTCTCCTCATTATACTCCTCGGTTGGAACCCTGGCTCCTGAGATGAAAGAATAATCTACTGAACTATCCAGCACCCACCGCATTTTTAACACTTTCCATTTATGGATTTTCTTGAATTATTAGAACTATAAAATGCCACTTTTCTTTTGTTCATTCATCGACTGTGGGTGTCACTGTCTGAGCCAGCACTTACTGCCAATCTCTGGTTGCACTTGAGAAGGTGGTAGTGAGCTGGCTTCTTGAACTACCGCAGTCCATGTGCGATAGGTAAACCACATTGTCGTAAGTGGGGTAGTTTCAGGATTTTAACCCAGCAACAATGAAGGAACAATGATATATTTCCAAGTCAGAATGGTGAGTGGCTTGGAGGGGAACTTACGGCTGGTGGTCTCATGTGTCTGCTGCCCTTGATCTTCTAGTGGAAGTGATCATGAGTTCAGAAGGAGGTGTTCGAGGAACTTTGGTGAATTTCTGCAGTGCATCCTGTAGATAGGGCATACTGCTGCTACTGAGCATCAGTGGTAGAGTTGCGAATGTTTGTCGCAATGGTGTCGAACTTCATGGGTGTTATGGAGCTGCGCTCGCCCAGGCAAATGGGAAGTATTCCATCACATTCCTGACTTGAACCTTGTAGATGGTGGACAGGCTTCGGGGAATCTGGATTGCTAGCGCTGACCTGTTGTAGCCACTGTAATTATAAAGCTAGTACAGTTCATTTTCAGCTCTTGATAACCCCCAAGATATTGATATTGGGAGATTCAACGATTGTAATGCTGTTAACTGTCAAGAGGTGATGGATAGGTTCTCTGTATTTGGAGATAGTCATTAGCTGGCACTTGGTTGATACAAATGTTATTTTCCGCTTGGCAGCACAAGTCTTTGCACAAGATATTGCCCAGGTCCTGCTGCACTTAGACATGAATTGTCTTAGTATCTGAGGAGGTGCAAATTGTGCAATCATTGATGAACATCCCCATTTCTGACCTTATATTGGAGGAAAGGTCATTGATGAAGCAACTGATAAAGGCTGGACCTAGGACAGTAACTCGAGGGATTCCTGCAGAGATTTCCTGGAGCTGAAATGACTGATCTTCAACACCCACAACCATCTTCTTCTATGTCATATATGACCCAAACAATGGAGACTTTTCCCACAATTCACATTGATTTGCTAGAACTCTTCAATGTTGCATTTGGCCTCAATGTCAAAAGCATCATCTCTCACCTCAGCTCCCCCCTGGAATTCATTTCGTTTGTCAATGTTTGAACCAAGGCTGCAATGAGGTCAGGAATTGAGTGGCCCTGGCAGAACCTAAATTGTGTCACTGAGCAGGTTATTGCTGAACATGTGCTGCTTGATAGCCCTGTTGATGACACCTCCCATCATTTTACTGATGATCGAGAGCAGGCTGATGGGGCGGTAATTGGCCAGGATGGATTAATCCTGCTTTTTATATACAGGACACACGTGGGCAATTTCCCACATTGTTAGGTAGATGACAGTGTTATAACTGTGCAAGTTTTGGAGCACTAGTCTTCAGTAATACTGCTGAATGTTGGCAGGGCCTGTAGCCTTTGCAGTACCAGTGCCTCCAACCGTTTATTGATATCATGTGGAGTGAATAGAATTGGCTGAAGACTTGTATCAGTAAGGCTGGGGGCCACTGGAGGGGCCAGGCTGAATTGTTCACTGTCTACTTCGAGCCAAAGATTTTGGAAGTGCTTCAGCCTTATCTTTTGCACTGTTGTGCTGAGCTCTTGCTTCATTGAGGATGGGGATGTTTGTGGGGCCTCCTCCTCCAGTGAGTTGTGTAATTGTCCACCAGTATTCAAAACTGTATCTGGCAGGACTGCAGAGCTTGGATCTGATCCGTTGGTTGTGGGATAACTTAGCACTGTCTATCATTTGCTGCTTCTGCTGTGTGGCATGCACCAGGTTGACACCTCATTGTTAGGTATGCCTGGTGAAGCTCCTAGCATGTCCTCCCGCACTCTCCATTGAACCAGGCTTGATAGTAACGGTTGAATGGGGGATATGCCAGGCCATGAGGTTACAGATTGTACTGGAGTACAATTCTGCTGCTCTTGATGGACTTTTGGATGCCCAGACTTGTATTGCTAGATCTGTTTGAAGTCTTTCCTATTTAGCATGGTGGTAGTGCCACAAAACACAATGAAAGGTATTCTCAAAGTGAAGGCAGAATGTTGTCTGCACAAGGACTGTGCGGTGATCAGCCTTACTGATGCTGTTATGGACAGATACATCTGCAGGCAGATTGGTGAGAAAGAGGTCAAGTATGTTTTTCCCTCTTGTTGGTCTCTTCACTATTTTCTGCAGACCCAATCTAGCAGCAACGTCCATTAGGACTCAACCAGCTTGAGGAGTAGTGCTGCTGCCGAGCTACTTTTGGTGATAGACATTGAAGTCCCCCACCAAAAGTACATTCTATGCCTTGCCACCCTTGGTGATTTCTCAGAGTGGTGTTCAGTATCAGCTCAGAGAGAAATGTGCATTGTAATCAACAGGAGGCTTCCTTGCCCATGTTTGATCTGAGACCATGAGACTTCATGGGGCCTGGAGTCAATGTTGAGAACTCCCAGTGCAATTTGCTCCCAGTGTATACCACTGTGCTGCCTCTCTGCTGGGTCTATCCTGCCAGTGAGACAGGAGATATCCTGGAATGGTCATTGTGTGTAAAATGTGAATCTGTGAGTGTGACTGTGGCAGACTGTTGCTTGACTAGACTCTGAGACAGATATTTCAATTTTGTACTATATTGACTCTAAATTTTAGCAAGGTGAACTTTCCAGTGTCAACAGGACAGTGATAACCATTGTTATTTCCAGTGCCTTTGTAGATGCCAGGTAATCGGTTTGGTTTCATTCCTTTTATGAGACTTTCCATCAGTTGATACATTGGCATGCTAGGCCATTGGAGAGAGGAGTTCAGAGTCAACCACTTTGCTGTTGGTCTGGAGTGACATGTAGCCCCGGGAAGAATGACAAATTCCCTTCCGTAAAATACATTAGTGAACCAGATAGGGTCTTACGACCATTGATAATGGTTTCACGGTCAGCATTAGACTTGAATTCTCAAATTTTTATTGAACTCAAACTCTGTTTGAGTCTGGGTCCCCACAATATTTCCTAATGACAGCATGACTAATCCAGTGACAATATCACAAAGTCATTGCATCCCCTGGGATTAGCTATGTCACTGTAGAAAGAGTAAAGCAGCCACTGTCCAAAGAGATCAACCATTCTTATTCAGTTTTTCCAGGTTGCATTTGGGTCACCAGCCTTCTTTTGCAAGAAACTCACATTTTTGTGCCCAAGTGCTGAGATTTTGCAGCAGTTTTGGCTGAGAGAGACACTGGGAAAGAAATCTATCCTGAAGTGGTTGAGTAATATCATGATGAACAGAAGTGACTTTTGAAGCACATTAGTCAAGCCAAGAGAAGGCAATGTGCCAGGGCTTGACTGAATGTATCCTCAAATCCTGAATGAGATGAGGAGTAGGAATTAAGAAGGCCCTGGAAGCTATTATTTCATAAATCCTTTGATTGTTTGCTGGAGAACTGGAGAGTGGCCAGCGCAGTGCTCATTCTTCAAAAGAACCAATCTGGATAAGTACAGGCCCATTAACTTAGCATCTGTGGTTGGGAACATTTTAAAGTCTTTAAGGCTGAGATTGCCACGTTCCTCGAGACAAGAGAAAATAGATAGAATTAGCCAGCACAACTTCCAATAGGATTAAAATATTGTGGTTGGCAAGTTGCGTCAAATTCTTTGAGGAAATAAAACAGCTGGAGGATGAGGGGAGATGCATTACATGTCAAATATATGAAATGTATTTATCTATCTCTGGAACAAGGTCACAGAAGTGATATCTAAAAAGAGTTGAAAACTCAAGAAAGCAGTCTTCATTTACAGTTTGGAAAATAATTTGTGCAGAAATTAGATTTTCATGCAACAGATGCCATTCAAGAGGCCTTCACTGTATGAGTTATTATTTGTTTTTAAATGAGAATCCTAATTTGGTGTGTCAGATACAGAATGACTGTTCAGGATGCATTTGGTGTGTGTTTCATCAAGCAGTTGGATGGATGGTAGGATGTTGGTGTCGTTTCTGATTAAGCTGGTTGTGCCTCTGCTGGTTTGAACTGGTTGCAAAACCCATCTTCATTCCACTGTGTGCATCCAAAGCCTTATGCTGAAAACTGGAAAAGATGTTCCCACATCAATTTGATTACAAGGATGCTTTGAAAAGGACCAAGAGATGTAGAGTGAGGGAAACGATCAACCAAGCTGCAGTCGCCTTCTCTGCATTTTGCTGTACTCTCTGGTCACGTGCCCCTCTCATTATCAGTGAGGCCGTGAGACCAGACGCACAAAACCAAATCTCAAACATTGGTAGGGTCTTCTGGAGGGGAAGGGGGCCCTAGCCGCTGACTGGCAAGCCAGAAAACTTCCACATCATCTCTTTTCAATAAGGCCTATTTGCATATAGTACATGCTCATTGAGAGGCAGTTTAATTCACCAGAATCAAATGCCGCTTCCCAATTAAGTTCTCAGCTAGCATGCAATATATACCTTCAGATTTGCCACTATGTTTAAGAGGCATGCAACAGGCAAAATACTGTACCTGCTGGGCGGGCATACCATGATGGAGATCCAACAGCTACAGGTGACTGAACTGACCAAGAGTGGAAGCCTATCTGACCAAGGTGCAAAATCTGTCTGGCCAAGGGTACATGTCCACCTGGGGAGGTGTGGCAGGTTGATTGGGGGACGGGTGCATTTTGAGCTTCAGGAATCCAAGTGATGCTCCAGGCTTGAAGGGAATGAATGATGGTCTTGGTGGCTGTTGAGTATGGTGGCAGTATCTCCAGTCCCTTGGGGTAATGTTAGGGGCATTGACCTCCTGCTCCTGACTTGCATACTCTTCAAGTGTACATAAAGACTGCACTGAGAACTGAGCAATCATGTGAGATTAGCTGGCCTGTACACAAGTACCTTTGAATGCAAACTGCATAATGGAAGATGCTGATCATGAAATGCTGTCAGAACCAATCATGTTAGTTTCTCTGCATTCTTCCAGGAGCCATTCACTCTCTAGGGTTCAATGAGGGCTGACGGTTTCGCTGACGCTTCAGCTGCCAACGCACTAGCTCTAGGAATCCCTTCCTAAACATCTCTCTTCCTTGAAGACCCTCTTAAAACCTATTACTTTAACCAACCTTCAGCGTGTTTGCCCTACAGCTCTTTATATCCTTACTTGACCCTGATATTATTTGATACATGCCTGTGTAGTGCCTTGCCTGCTTTATTATTTAAAAGTATGACATAAGTACAAGTTGTTATTGAGGAGAAGGAGAAATGCAATATCTGCCATTAAGCTGCCATTCAGGTACTTCACTAAAAGATTCATATCTTTGTTTTTATTTTAGGCTTCTCAGTGGTGTGAGGAAACGACAGTAAACCTCATGGCGCCAAGCCTTCTTCCTGAATTGCACTTACTAAAAGAGGTAAAGTTTTGGAAGTAAAGATTAACCTAATAGCTTTCCGGTATGAAACCTAAAGAAATGCAGTTTGCTGCATTTTGCCCTGTTCCTATATTTATGGTGACTGTTACTGTGGATTAGACATACAATTGACATGTACAGCAAGCAATAATACTGGCAAAATAGTCTTTTTACATTCATTTCCCAATTATATTGGTTTGTCTTTCAACATGGCAAAATAGTTTTTTTTATGTTTTTAGCTTCATTGTTGAACAGACGGTATTGTGGTAGAATTATGTAGATGGGGACAGCAACACTAGAGACAAATTAGCATATTCCTTTTTTTTATAAATATGCATCTTATTGCTAAGACAGACTTTATGATTTAGTTCTGATCTGCTTGATTGCCTTACGTTGGGTAAATCACTTCACATGTCGCTAGTTTGGAAATTTCCTAAGTGGCGTACTATCAAATCATCATCCAATCATTCAATAATTATGCCAAGTTATGAGAGAAGAACAATGTTTCGAAGATACAATGCAGATGACAGCTTCTTTATCCTTTCCAGATCAAAGTAAAAGGTCCCAAGTATTGGGAGATTATGATGGATCTCTCTAAAGGGCTCGCAAGTTTGCAGTGAGTATCTTTGTAAAATAATTCTGTTTTTTTCTTGTCCATTTTTTTCTTGTCCATTTGTTGAATGCAGCAATACGTGAATACTGTCATCGGGTAATTTATTATCGTCCACTTCTTATGGACTCTGTTTCTTTCAGATCAATTCTATCAAAAGACGGTTTTCTTTATGTCAAGCTTCGAGCAGGACATCTCTCCTACACGGAGGATCCGAAAGGATTTCGCAGTCTTTTAGCTCAGACATTCACTCACAGAAACCCTGAGTTCCTTTCTATCAAGGTAGAACTAAGAAGACTGCTCCCTTCTGACCCATTGATTCTAAGAAATGGATTGTACTTTTGCTTAAGACAAAAATGGACAGTGCTTAATTTATTTTTTGATTCCATTATATGAGTTAGATTTTAAAACCCTGATGCGCTTTCCTTGCAGCCTGAAGCTGTTTCAGCTTTTACTTCTGACCCAGCTTTGCTGTCGTTTGCGGAGTACTTTTGCAAACAATCTAAGAAAGAGGGGGTAAGTGTTTCTTTTTGCATTAGTAATAGCTCATAAAATTGTAATTCTTGTATATACGTTTCTTTCCATATCTGGCTGTGCAATCCTGTATCTGTTATGAAGTCTACCAAAATTTTTGCTCCCAACTCTGATTTCCTACCATTGTGTAGAATGTTTGCCTTTAAGCTGTAATCAGCAAAATGCTTCGCTGTTCCACTTCATTGTGATGCGGATCAGTATGTGTTTAACCATTTCAGCCAATATCTGCTTGGTAGTTAGTATTGGAAATAGTCAGTTATTTGACTGAAGTTGCCTTGTTCAAGGACATGATTGATTGCAAATGCAAAGAAACTCACTGGCATGTTAGTGATCGTGAGTGAATTAGACCCGAAACACTCAATCATTTACTAAAGAACTTGATTGGATTATGATAAATCCATAATCTGGGAAATGAATTGGAATGACTTTTCACATTCACAATTATTTTGTGATGCTTATGAATCTTATTTATCATCCTTTGCTTCTGGCAGACTTTTACTTCCTGGTGTTTAATGTGGGGGAGATTTCTTCAGGTGTTTCTGGACACATTGCTGCAGTACAGTGTAATTCCCGCAGTTGGTTACTGGTATTTAATGAGATTTTCAGGGTGGAATCTTGTGCCTCCCCTATGGCAGGGGGTAATTAAATCCCACCTTCCCACCTCCACCCCAAAAGGTGGGATTTAATGCCCATTCTGGGCATCTGTACCCTGATATGAACTCCACCGTGCAGTGAGCATGACGAGCCTTGCAGTTCCCTGGATTAGCTTCATGTTCAAAGGCAAGGATGCCTGATGGAGGGACTTGGCAAGAGACAATTTGGAGCTCCAAAAGCTTTCCATTACCTGATCTCCACTCTGTTACTAGAGTACAGCATGATTCTCACAGTCTGTTACTGGAATACAATATGATTCTGACAGTCTGTTACTGGAATATAATATGATTCATAAAGTCTTACTGCAATACAGTATCAATCTTTGTTACTGGGATACAGCTTGATTCTCGGTCTGTTGGAATGCAGTATAATCCTCTCAGCCTGTTACTGAAGTAGAGTATAATTCATTCAGTCTGTTACTGGTGTACGGTACAATTCTCAGTCTGATGCTGGCATACAGTATGATTCTCGGCCTGTTAATAGAATACAGTGTGATTTTCAGTCTGATCAGAGCTGATGAAGGATCATAGACATGATTTTGTTTCTTCTCTTTAATGATATGAAGGCATCCCTGCAATTTGTTGCCATCCCTAATTGCCTTTGAACTAATTGGATTACTCGGCCTTTTTAGAGAGCAGTTAGAGTCATTCACATTTCTGTGGGTCTAGTGCCATGCGTAGGCCACAGCAAGTATGGGCAGAAGATTTCCTTCCCTGTGGGACCTCAGTGAACCACGTGGATGTTTACATCAATCAATGATCATTGTCCTGGTCACCATTACTGAAACCAGCTTGTAATTTCAATTTATTAATTGAGTTTAAATTGTCCTACCTGCTTTAGAATGGGCCTTTGGATTACAGGTCAGGGTAACATTATTACTGCGTGACCACAGCCCCTGTGGGTTAGCTCCATTGTTGTCTCCACAATTTTTGCCTGACCTGCTGAATATTTGGAGCACTTTCAGTTTTGATTTTCAGATTGCAGCGTCTGCAGAGTGCTGGTTTTTGTATTCCTCCACTGATTCCATTTTGCTTGATGCTCACCAGTTTTCGTCTCCGTCTCCTCTTGAAGGTGTCAACTGCTTGCTAGTGCATGATTCCACAGGCAGGCCAGACTCTCCTGATACCTCCGGGCGCTGTTCTCAAGTGCAACTTGATGTAAGGGCAGAAAACCCGATTGTTCACCAAGGCATTGCAGCTGAGCCGAACCGCACCAGTGCTCAGTATTCACATGTCTGAGCTTCCAGGGAGTGCAGTCAGAGGAGAGTTTCTCTCTTATCGGACACTGCTCCCTTGTCCCCCACCCAATGCAAGGCGCTGAGGTCAACGGACTCCAACTACTCTCAGCTATCTCAACACAGAGGAATGAGAATAGAAGCTGGGACTATCTGACTGGTAGTTCTGGTCCCCCCTGAGCTATAGTTAAATGAGTGATGGTAATTATAACTTACAATGACACGAAGGCACTGTTAATAGTTGAATGAGACAGCATTAATGAGGTACAAGTTTCAGGTACTGCTGTAACTTAGCATACTGGGAAGCTTTTGCCTCTGGCATTTGACATTACCTCTGTTTTCTGTCGAAGGAAGTAAAAGTCATCAACTGACTTCGAATTTGCTTCCATTCTCCCTTGAAGTTAGTAATTTTGCTGCCGAAAGCTCTTGAATTCCGTGTAACTTTGTGAAAACTTGGAGATGTGTTGAGTGCGGATTTACCATATTAGAATGGCATCCTGTACTCACTGCCTCTGAACTGCAGTCAATTCCAACTACTGACCGGTCATCTTTGTAATGGCACAGATTGGAAAATGCACAAGTGTATTTTTAAATTTAGGTTGGGTTTAAACATCAAATCCTCTTCCACTGAATGCTTTTCCTTATGTTTTAAATTTCCATTAAAGTTATCTGAGTTAATCTGAATGAATGTCAAAGTGAATTATCTACATTGAATTGTTAATGTGCAATGTAATTTATTCCTGATTGTGACAATGTAACTTTTGTCATTGTTAATAACATAATTTTATTTTTATTCAAAAAAAACTGTTCTCTCCCTTCAGAAACAGGACATGCTGGACTTGCTGTCATCCATCCTATACGAATGCGTTACTCAAGAGAAGCCAGAAATGCTACCTACATATATTGCCATTGACCAGGTAAAATGGGATTTTTATGGTCTCTCTCTGGATCTGTTTACTGTTTTGTTTCTTTCCTGTTTCAACTACTTCTCCATGCTATGTTCACATGAAAAGACCAGCATGAAACCTAATTCCCAGGTTTCCTACTGGTTTTACTTGGAGCCATCAAGTTCATAAAACACAAGGTTTTTCAACTCTTCATTTTGTGCCATTTCTTTCTCTCTGTTCTGTGCTCTCATCATAGCCTTGTAACTTCTTCTCATGTACTTATTCTTTATTTCCTTAAACAATCCAATTGCCTCCAGTAGTTCTTGCTAGACCTTTTCAAATGCTCCAGCTTTCCACAATTATTTGATGACCATTTAAATTGGTCAGCCCCTTACCAATGACTACCCAAGTACAGGCAGGAGTTTTTGCTAACGCTCCAAATCAAAAATTCTTGGACTATGTCTGATTGAGTAAAATCAGACCCAGAGTCTCAAATCTCTCCCATTTCTGAGCTGTGAGTTGTCATGATGGTTTTAATCTACTTCATGTAATAGGGTGCCCAAACTCTGCATTACCGAGTGACCAAAGTACTGGCACTGTCCTCCAGGATTTATCCAACTGAACATGTTGCCGCAATTAATTTCTTCCAATCATTTGGGTTCAGGACTGCCTTGTGCCTTTGTGTGAAAACTCATGTTGTAAGCAGCACTTTTACGTTGTCAACCAGTATTATTCTAGGTCTCTTAAAAGATCTCTTCCACATTGGTGATGATTTCTTTGGGAGGGTCAGACTCTGATTGATGCATGAGATGTTCATACCAGAGGAGATGTAACACACGGTCACCCCTGGCATTGCCTTTTGCGGGTTTATCATTGCCTCTTTAACACCTGTACAGACTGCCTTGATGATTGAATGATCCCATATTATATTGATCATCTTATGGTTTGCTGGAATTTATGTATATTAGCTAATGGATTGCTGTTTACTCTCATCTTTCAGTGACAATCCTTTGAACCTGTCCTCCCATTCCTTCTACTTCCTCTCCAATGTAGTGCCTGTCCTTACATTAAGTTGTACATGTAATCAGCTCCTGAAGGAGAGAAAAGGACTGGACATGCTGAACCTCTCCCACTTTTTGGTGCTCAGCTTCTACCAAGTATTTCTCACAATGTACTGGAATGCGTACAAGATTGCAGCCATAATTCCAGCTGCTACTTTCCAGTGTCTCAGTGCATTGGATCTGCAGAATACTTTCTCTTCCACATGTAGCTTTCGAATAGTGGTGATCCAGATCTAATCTGAATGCCACTTACAACCCAAATTGTCTCTTCAGCTAGTGGCCATTGCAGGGATATCCCTGTGAAGTAATTTTAAGCAGGTATTCCTGTGATCTTTCTGCTGGGACTCCAAAGGCAATTGCACAGTAAATGCAGTTAAGAATGGGACTATCCCAGTGTCTGGTGCGCATTTGTAATGGTTTTGTCTGCACCACACAAACACAGAAATTTTAAAGTGCAATCCAAATGGAAGAAAATATATTCAGTCACTGAAGAATTTTACAATAAGCTCTGCTGCATTTTCCCAAGTAAATATTTAGAAACATATCTACAAATAAAATTTTAAAATTTGTATTGCATGATTGTCCAACTCAGAGCAAAAAAGACTAAACAATTTAGTACTGTTTACTTTTCCTGTTTCAGGCTGTGAGAAGGTTAGAACGCAAAGAGCTGACCGAAACCTTTGAGCTGTGGCAGATCAAATTAGTGCAGCAATTCTACAACTCGGTTTGTCTCCAAGATAAATTTAAAAACAGCACCAGTGCACTCCTCATCAACTCTGAGTTTCTTCTGGCCATGAAAAGCATGTTGGACAAAACCCTGGATCAATGGCTACATGGTAAACACTTGCTGCATTTTTGGTTTTTGATTATTAATAATCTCTCAGCCGTTTGGTTTGGGGGCATGTGCTTTTAGAGTTGAACTTCAGCTAAAAAAGAAAATGAATATAGTGAAGTGGATCACAGTTTTGAATAAAACAAATCCCTTGAATAATCCCTTGGATAAAAGGGAGATATTGTTGCTGTAAGAAAGACATTGATGATTTATATGTGTGGCTGGTCCTCGATTTCATTTGTTCCTGGATTTTGAGCATCGCTGTGAAAGGAAACCATTTATTGACTATCTATAATTGATTTTGAGAAAGTGGTGGTACCACTGCAGTCTGTAATGATGTGTACACCCACAGTGCCCTTAGGGAGGAAGTTCCAGGGTTTTATTTCAGTGAAGGAACAGCAGTTGCAAGTCAATTTAGTGTGGAGCTTGCACTTGGTGTTCCCATGTGTCTACTGCCCTTGTCCTTCAAGGTCATAGATGTGGTATGGAATGTACAGTCAAACACCTTCTTCACTATCCTATCTACCTGCAACTCCACTTTCAAGGAACTATGAACTTGCACTCCAAAGTCTCTTTGTTCAGCAACACTCCCCTAGACCTTACCACTAAGTGTATAAGTCCTGCTCTGATTTGCCTTTCCAAAATGCTGCACCTCACATTTATCTAAATTAAACTCCATCTGCCACTCCCCGACCCATTAGCCCATCTGATCAAGGTCCTGTTATACTCTGAGGTAACCTTCTTCGCTACATCATCAATTTTGGTGTCATCTGCAAATTTATTAATCATACCTCCTATATTCACATCCAAATCAATTATGTAAATTACAAAAAGCAGTGGACCCAGCACCGATCCTTGTGGCACACCACTGGTCATAGGCCTCCAGTCTGAAAAGCAATCCACCACCATCCTCTCTCTTCCACCTTGGAGCTATTACTGTGTCCAAATGGCTAGTTCTCCCTATATTCCATGTGATCTAACCTTGCTTACCACTCTACCATGCAAAACCTTGTTGAACATTTTATTAGATTAGATTAGATTACTTACAATGTGGAAACAGGCCCTTTAGCCCAACAAGTCCACACCGACCCGCCGAAGAGCAACCCACCCAGACCCATTCCCCTACATCTAACACTACGGGCAATTTAGCACAGTTTTGGACTGTGGGAGGAAACCAGAGCACCCAGAGGAAATCCACGCAGACATGTGCAGAATGTGCGAACTCCACACAGACAGCTGCCTGAGGTGGGAATTGAACCCACTTCTCTGGCGCTGTGAGGCAGCAGTGCTAACCACTGTGCCACCATGCCGCCCACTATGTTGCAGTCCATATAGACAATGTCCACTGCTCTACCTTCCTCAATCTTCAAAAAACTCAATCAAGTTAGTGACACACCATTTCCCAAGTACAAAGCCATGTTGACTCTCCTGAATTAGTCCTTACCTTTCCAAATACATGTAAATCCTGTCCCTCAGAATCCCATCCAACAACTTAGCCACCACTGACATAGACCTCTCTGATCAATAGTTCTCAGGCTTTTTCTTATCACCTTTCTTAAATAATGGCACCAGATTAGCCAATCTCCGGTCATCTAGTACCTCACCCGTGGCAATTGGTGATACAAATACAGCAAGGGGTCCAACAATCACTTCCCTAGCTTCCCACAAAGTTCTGGGGTACACCTGATCAGGTCCTGGGGATTTATCCACCTTTGTGTTTTAATATGGACACTTTTCAAGTGTCTTAATCATTGTTCCCAACGTCCTCAGTCAAAGGTCATATCTCTCTAATGAAAATAAGATCCCTTGATTTAGAAGGTTGTTTGCAATTTTGAAGATACTATATTCAATTCAAAACATTAACTTTTTCTGTCTTCTGTAAGTGCTCTCAGACCCGCTGAGTTTTTCCAGTGCTTTTAGTTTTCATCTCAAACTTCCATTCACCATCCACAGGACTTTGCTTTGACTTTTGAGATGCTTTGATGCTTAGTTTCTCTCAACAGATTGCAGTCCAATCATAATCTAGAAGGTCTCACAGTTCAAAATCCTTTCTCTGTTAAATTATCTCGGATTCAACATCATAGCAAGGGTTGTGTTACCATTTGCATGGTTGCTCCCTGGGCTATGCGGAAACATTTTCGCAGCATTTACCCTGTCAAGCATGCTAACAATTTTATTTGTTTGATTCATGTCATCTCTTATTTTTTAATTTCCAGAGGATAGAGGTTTAATCTACTCATTCCCTCCTTTTTAGGACAATTTCCTTATCCCAAGAACCAGAATAATTAGCTTTCATTGCACTCCCTCTCCAGCAAATCTTTCCTTTCTTTGGTCAGGAGAGAAAAACTGCAAATGGATTAGATTAGATTAGATTAGATTACTTACAGTGTGGAAACAGGCCCTTCGGCCCAACAAGTCCACACCGCCCCGCCGAAGCGCAACCCACCCATACCCCTACCCCTACATTTTACCCCTAACCTAACACTACGGGCAATTTAGCATGGCCAATTCACCTGACCTGCACATCTTTTGGATTGTGGGAGGAAACCGGAGCACCCGGAGGAAACCCACGCAGACACGGGGAGAACGTGCAAACTCCACACAGTCAGTCGCCTGAGGCGGGAATTGAACCCGGGTCTCTGGCGCTGTGAGGCAGCAGTGCTAACCACTGTGCCACCGTGCCGCCCATTAAGGATCTTAATGTCTCACATCACAATGACCTGTAATTGAAATGAATGTTCTTTATTCTTGCACTCTGAACCCTTTGTAGCAATGCAAACATACCATTGGCCTTTCTACAGCTTGATGCTATACCTGCAAGTTAACTTGCTGTGATGCAAAAAAGAGCCATGAACAATACAACTCAGGAACAGGCCCTTCGGCCCTCCAAGCCTGCGCCGCCACATCTTCCAAACTAAAGTAGTCTTCACTTACAGGATCCGTACCTCTCGATTCCCTTCCTATTCATGTATTCGTCCAGGTGCTTCTTGAATACTGCTTCCATCACCACCTCCCAACAGTGTGTACCAGGCACTCACCATCCTTTGTGTGAAAAATTTGCCTCACACATCTCTTTTAAGCTTCCCTCCCGGCACCTTGAACCTGTGTCCCCTAGTAATTGACCCCTCCACCTTGGGAAAAGCCTCATCCTTTCCATTCTATCCATGCCATTCACAATCTTATAAACTTCTATTAGGTCACTCCTCAACCTCCAGAATTCGGGTGAAAAGAAACCCAGTCTATCCAAGTTTTTAATCATAGCTAAAATCTCCCAAACCAAGCAACATCTTGGTAAACCTTTTCTGTACCTTCTCCAAAACATCCACATCCTTCTGGTAGTGTGGTGACCAGAGCAGTAAGCAATATTCCAAGTGAGGCCGAACTAAATTTCTATATAGCTGCAGCATAAGTATCTAAACTTCTACTCATTCCCCCTCCAATGGAGGCAAGTACGCCATAGGCCTTTTTCACTTCCTTATCTACCTACACTGCCACCTTCAGTGATCTGTTGACCTGCACACCCAGAGCCCACTGTATATCAATACTCCTAGAGTTCTGCCATTCATTGTATAATTTCCACCTGTACTTGACCTTCCAAAAATGAATCACGTCACATTTGTCTGGATTAAACACCATCTGCCAATTTTCTACCCATGCCTCCAACTGATCTGTATCGTGCTGTATCCCCTGACCATCCTCCTCACTGTCCACAACTCCACCGATCTTTGTATTGTCCACAAACTTACTCATTAGACCAGCTATGTTTTCCTCCAAATCATTAATGCAGATCACGAACAGCAGAGGTCTCAGCACTGATCCCTGTGTAACACCCACTTGTGACAATCCTCCATTCCGAAAAGCATCCTTCCACCGCTACCCAATGAACAGGAACTGGCTGGTCCCTCTGAATGGAAGCATTTCCCAGTCTCACTGTGCAATAACTATTCTGTTTCTTTTTATTTTTCTTACCAAAGTGGTTAACTTCACTGTTCAACACATTGTGTATGTCACAAGCACCGTACGTGAACTGTAGATTAGTATAGTTTATCTAGTTCCCTCTTTAATTTGTAGTGACTCAAGTTAAAGGCCCGCAGTAAACAAACTTTAGTTTACATAATTTAAAAGGTTAGTTTATTGCAAGTTATTACTGAAGATTCCTTGGAGATAAAGTTATTAACAAGAAATTACAGATGCCATGATTAAAACAAGTGCAGATAAGACAACAGAATACTGGGAAGGAGCAGGTCTCAGTACTTTATTGTCGTCTCCCATGTTGCTAAAGCAACAGATCCAGCAGCTACAATTGCTTTTGTAATCGTGTTTTCTGATACAAAAAGACCAGCAGATTGTTATATTTTGGGGATGGAGAGAGATTCCTTGTTTTTCACTAGTTTCCTTAAATTTGAAACTTTCACACTGCCGACATTTCTTCAGCGGGTCAGTATCTCTCTGGCTGTTTGTAACCAGACTTCTTTATACAGTTCAAAATGGTGGTTTGTTCATTTTGAAGAATCAAAGGTTCGACAAAACAAAGATGCCAACTGTATGCCACACCTATGAAGTTCATCCTTCTGTCAAACTGTTTCTCTCTGAAACTCGAATTCTCCCACCTCCGTTGTCTGCTTACAAACTTCCCGGTGTTTCAAAAATCTTTACATGCCTGGGCTTGTCTCTCTACTGTCCACTTAGCTACACAATGAAGTGACTTGTAGCAGATGTTTTATTTCAGTCTTCTCTATTTGCTTAAAGTTAGATTAGGTTAATTACAAACATTCAGATGTCATAACTCCAGTTGTTAATGATACATTCCATTGATCATGTCTTTGTCTCTTCTTCCTCCTATGCTGCCTTTTTGCATCCTCTTCCCTGTTTGCTTCACCACTGAACTTTGTATCATCAGTGTATTTTACACTCTGTTTCCTCATCCATTATTATCATTACATTGTAAATAGCTGAGGCCTGAGCACTGATTCTTTCTCTACGCAAGCAATCAGCGCCTGCGAACCTGAAAATGTCCTGCTCATCCAGACTCTGTTCTGTGTGCACTAATGAATTCTCAATCCATACCTATGATATTACCCACTTGTCATAGTTTTGTGCAGTAATCTCTCTTATGGCACCTTATCAAATGCTCTTTGAAAATCAAAGTGCACTACGTCTAGGTTTCCCAAATCTGTCTTATGCTTGCGCAAAGGGTTCTAATTGATCAATTAAACCTTCTTGCTACTCATATAAATCCAAATTGACTCTGCTTAATCATGTGATTTTCTTGGTGTCCTGAACTAATCATAGATTCTATTTTTTTAACTGCCTCTGGTGTTAGGTTAGCTGACCTGTAAATGCCCTTTTTCTCTCTTCCTCCTTTCTTAAATAGTGAGTTATGTTCTAATCCTTGGAATTTATTACAGAATCTAAGAAAAACCAAAACCAATGCATCCATTATCTCCATAACTACTGCTTTCAAAAACCCAAGACTGCAGGTTGTCAGATCCAGGGAATTTATTGCCACTTAGCCCCATTATTTAATGTGATTTGATTTCTTATACTGATTCATGTATGGTATGGCAGTTGACGTGGTATACATGGACTTCAGTAAAGCCTTTGATAAGGTTCCATATGATAGGCTGTTGGAGAAAATGCAGAGGCATCGGATTGAGAGTGATTTAACAGTTTGGATTAGAAACTGGCTTTCTGTAAGAAGGCAGCGAGTGATAGTTGATGGAAAATATTCACCCTGGATTCTGGTTACTAGTGATGTGCCATAAGGGTCTGTTTTGGGACCGCTGCTGTTTGTCATTTGTATAAATGACTTAGATGTGGGCATAGGTGGATGGATTAGTGAGTTTGCAGATGACACTAAAGTCTGTGGAGTAGTGGACAGTGTGGAAGAATATAGCAGGGGGACTTGGATAAACTGCAGAATTGGGCTGAGAGGTGGTAAAGAGTTCAATGCAGCTAAATGTGAGGTAATTCACTTTGGGAACAATAACAGGAAGGCAGAGTATTGGGTTGATGGAAAGATTCTTGGTAGTGTGGCTGTGCAGAGGGATCTTGGACTCCATGTACACAGATCCCTGAAAGTTGCCATCCAGCTTGATAGTGCTGTTAAGAAGGCATATGGTGTGTTAGGTTTTATTGGGAGAGGGTTTGAATTCCAGAGCCGAAGTGTCATGCTGCGACATATAAACTGCTCTGCGGCTGCACTTGGAATATTGTGTACAGTTCTGGTCGCCCATTACAGGAAGCATTGGAAAAGGTGCAGAGGAGATTTACCAGGATGTCGCCTGGTCTGGAGTGAAGGTCTTATGAGGAAAGGCTGAGAGACTTTTGTCTGTTCTCATTGGAGAGAAGAAGGTTAAGAGGGGATTTGATAGAGACATACAAGATGATCAGAGGATTAGATAGGATAGACAGTGAAAGTCTTTTTCCAACGATGATGACATCAGCTTGTTCGAGGGGGCATAACTACAAATTGAGGGATGATAGATTTAAGATAGATGTCAGAAGCAGGTTCTTTACTCAGGGAGTGGTAAGGGCATGGGATGCCCTACCTGCTAATGTAGTTAACTCAGCCACATTAGGGAGATTTAAACAATCCTTGGATAAGAACATGGATGATGATGGAATAGTGTAGGGGGGGTGAGCTTAGGTTAGTTCACAGGTTGGCGCAACATCGCAGGCCGAAGGGCCTGTTCTGCGCTGTATTGATTTATGTTCTATTCCTTTTGAAAGACACTCAGTCTCGCAAGATAATTGGTTCCCTCTTATTTTCAGCATGCTTTTGTGCCCTCTAATATGTGAGGGCAGTTAACAAAGTATTTATTTAATGCTTCTGCCATTTCCTTTAAACCCCAGTATAATTTCACCTGTTTCTGCTTCTAATGGACCTTTGTTGCTTTCATCTGCAGTCTTCATATGTCTGTTCATGCAGAAGCAATTATAGTCTTTATATTGCTTATTATTCTATTGTCATTCTGGGCATGACACCTTATAAAGGGACTTAATTTTAAAAATAAACTTTTTCACATAGCGAGTGTTTAGGGTTTGAAATGCACTGTCTGGAAATGTCATGGATGCAAATTGATTGAGATATTCAAGGAGACAATAGATAGTCATTTAAATAGATACAACCTGCAGGGTTAAATTGCTAAGAAGGTTAGGATGGGATAGGTTGGGCTGAGTGGCATCCTTGTGAGTGTAACAGTTCTGTGACTTCAGGCCTTAGCAAGGGTACAAAGATAGACTAGAAAGCTACCAAAATTGAGGGACTTCAGTTAGTTGGAGAGAGTAAAGATTTCCTGAAGAAGGGCTTATGCCCGAAACGTCGATTCTCCTGCTCCTCGGATGCTGCCTGGCCTGCTGCGCTTTTCCAGCACCACGCTTTTCAACGAGAGTAAAGAAGTTGCAGGTTCTCCTTGGAGCAGAGAGAGAAAGGTGGACTTCCATTTATGTGGTGCCTTTCATGACAAATCAACAACCCTGTTGCACCCTTTCAAGTTCTCTCTGAAGTGTTTTCACTGTCGAAAATTATCAAGAAAGTGAAGAGGAAGTTTAAGAAAAGTGATCTTATAACAAATGGTTTTGATATAGTAAAGAGCAGTTTTGCACTGGGACAAAAGTCAATAGCCAGAGGACATAAGATAATTGTGAAAAGAGGAACGAGACAAGAGAGGTCTTTTTTACACAGCACGTTGTATTTTATCTGGGTAGACAAATTACACATGAAGCCACACATGTGGCTTCAGATTGCATTGTCTCCAGGAGTGGTAGAAATAGATTGTGTAGTAACTTGTAAAAGGGGAAAGACTTGAAAGGAAGAGGAATTGAGGGGGGGAAAGCAAAGAGAAGCGAGACTAATTAGATTGCTTCATCAGAGAATCCATGCAGGAACAAAAAAACTGAATAACCTTCATTGCTGCGTGATTCTCATTCTTAATTGTGTGCAAATTGTGGGGAAGGACAGAACTGGGCTCAGAGATGGTATCCTTTGCCCTTATCCAACTAGTTAACTCCTTTGAGGATGTGGATCAAAACAGGCAGACAGCAACTTGTACTTGCTGAATTCTAGCTCAGTAAGGAGGAGCTGTCTAAAAAGGCAGTGCATGTTTCTGACTGGGAAGAACTACAAATAATTCAATTACTAAAAGCGGAAGCGACAAACCACAAACTCGTTGTTTCTGTGTGGTGTATTTTTATGAATGTTGTATTTAATGCGGCAAGACAATGGAGCTAAGTAACACTAACAAACTGAGAACCATTCTTGTCTCATAAACAAATGATCCTGACCCAACCTGCTGCTTCTGTGGCACTGCCCAAACATATTGAAGTAGCCTTTGTGTGGCTTCATGTGTAATTTGTCTACCCAGATAAAATACAAAACAGTTTACCACAAGGAAAGGGATAATGTTTAGATTTTAGATTACTTACAGTGTGGAAACAGGCCCTTCGGCCCAACAAGTCCACACCGCCCCGCCGAAGCGCAACCCACCCATACCCCTACATTTACCCCTTACCTAACACTAGGGGAAATTTAGCATGGCCAATTCACCTGACCTGCACATCTTTGGACTGTGGGAGGAAACCGGAGCACCCGGAGGAAACCCACGCAGACACGGGGAGAATGTGCAAACTCCACACAGTCAGTCGCCTGAGGCGGGAACTGAACCCGGGTCTCTGGCGCTGTGAGGCAGCAGTGCTAACCACTGTGCCACCGTGCCGTCCTCATTATAATTTTCTACGAACATGAGTTTATTTGCATATCTTTTAAAATAGCTTTTTATAATAAATACATGGGAGGTGACGCCCTCGTGGTATTATTGTGAGACTATTAATCCAGAAGCTCATCTGATGGTCTGGGGACCCAGGTTTGAATCCTGCTCCGGCAGATGATGGAATTTAAATTGAATAAAAGAAAATATGGAATTAAGAATCTACTGAAACCGTTGTCGATTGTCAGAAAAATGGATCTGGTTCACTAATGTCCTTCAGGGAAGAAAATCTGCCATCCTCACCTGTCTTACATGTGACTCCAGACCCACAGCAATGTGGGTGACTCTCAAATGCCCTCCGAATTAGTCTAGCAGGCCACTGTGTTGTATGAATTGCCACAAAATCTCAGCAAAGAAATGAAACTAGACGGATCACCTGGCATCGACTGAGACACCAGAAAAAACAACGCTGGAAATGGCCCTGTTGACCCTGCAAAGTCCCCCTTGATCTGGGAGCTAGTGCCAAAATTGGGAGTGCTGTCTCACAAACTAGTCAAGCAGCAGTGGGACACAGTCATACTCAGATTCTAAATCATACATTTCAGACAATGTCCCAGACACCACCATCACCATTCCTGGATATATCCTGTCCCACTGGCAGGACAGACCTAGCAGAGGTGGTGGCACAGTGGTATACACTTGGGAGCGAGTTGCACTGGGAGTCCTCAACATTGTCTCTGACTCCATGAAGTCTTATGGCTCAGGTTAAACATGGGCAAAGAAACCTCCTTACCTCATACTGTGCTCCCTTGGTTGTTGAAATGATACTCCTCCATTTGAAATTTTATGATTCTATAATAATTTCCAAGGATTGGAGCATAACCGATTATTTAAGAAACGAGGCAGAGAGAAAAAGCACTGAACCTGGCAAGAACGCAAAATGTACTCTGGGTGAGGGATTTCAAGAGTGGCACAGCAGCAGCTGTGGTTATTCATGAATTATCGGTTAAATTTTTATAGTGTACAGGGTTTACCCTTCTGACAACGGAGGCAATCACTTAATCGAATTTCTTTCCCATCAGCAGCTATTTAACCCCAACTCAAACCAGCCTGTTGCCTATAGCATGACATGTGATGTTTCAGCTTCATGTTTTTGATTGGTCTAACCAGTTCAGCCTCTCAGTGTATTGACAAAGGAAAACTGAACAATAACTTTGCTTCTCATGGTCTCTAACTGCAAGGCATGCTGTCTCAATGTGAGCTGAGCCACCTGAATGCAAATATAGAAGTAGGCCTCACAACTCTACTCTTCAATAAGATCACATTTTGATCTCACCCCACCCCCCAATAGCCTTCAATTCCACTGTTTGACAATGAATCTATGCAACTCTGTCTTCTGCAAAAAAATAATACACGCAACACACTGGGGGAAGTTATTTCATTCAAGATTCTTCTCTGTCAGAAAGATAAAACCGGACCTCAGCTTAAAACTTGGACTGATTTAAAGCGGGATCTCCCACCAAAAGTGCATTGTCTAACCTGACAATGTCTAAAATCTCATACATTGATAAAACCTTTTCTATGGACAAAGACTTCAAAGGAATCTGGATTCTGCATTTTAATCAGTAGACTACCTGCTAACTAATTAAAGAATTCAACAAGGGCAGCTAGTTTTAAAGTTGTTAACTTTATGCTTATAAATACCGTGTCTTATGCCTCCCTATCATAAGGCACCTGAGGAAGGAGTGGCGCTCTGAAAGCTTGCAATTTCAAATAAACCTGTTGGACCTGGTGTCGTTTGATTTTTGACCTTGTCCACTCCAGTCCAACTCTGGCATCTGCACGCCATTAAAAATATTCAGTGACCCCCATCTCCAATGCCTTCTGAGACTGAGCGTTCCAAAGTCACATGACCATCTGACAAATGAAAAGGGTTCTTGTTCTAGAATGGTAATTCCTAATTTTAAAACCATGCCCCCTGGTTCTGGACTCTCAAACACGAAGAAGCATCCTTCCCTCATCCACTTCGAAAGACCATTTGAGATCTTATACCCTTCAATCAAGTCAACTCTCCTCTCCAGAACACCAGCGAAACTAATAACAATGTTCCTTCAGAGCTCTACAGATGTTGGGAGGTTTCAGATGCTTCCGGAAGCTGCTGCTGAGCAAAGACCTTTGAGTTCTATGGGAACAAATATCAGAAGGAACATTAGAAACAAGTCAAGCTTTCCTCCTAAGACAAACTGCTCATTCCAGATACCAGTCTAGTGTGCCTCCAGTGAAACCACCTCTGACACACTTTGCATTTCTGCTTCAAAGAATGCAGCTTCCCTATAACCCCAAACTCTGAACGAATTGTATGTTTTCACAGGCGCCCTCCTCAGGAACCATTTCTAGAGAAGCAGCAAAGCAGTGATCTCATCAGAACATCTCAGAATCCAACAGGAAACTCTGTTCCAACGATTTCTTTACTATTGCTGAAGCTGAAAGTCAGACAAATATTCACGGGAATCGGATTGGACTGGTCAAATACAGCCAAGCGTCAGTACCACTGTAGTTCCAACCTTTCAGTACAAGAGGTGGAAATTTGACAGATTCCAATTCACACTGGACAGATGTGCCAATGGCTGACAATCCAACATCAGTTGTTAGCGTGTTCTAAAAGCTGGCAGTTAGGAGGCTGGAGGACCTCAAAATGACTAAGATAGCTCTTCTTACTGCTCTTAGCATGGTCCACATGTTGCCCCATATTGGAAAGAATGCTAGCAATAGGAGCCCAGAGGCTTTTACAGTACCAGCTCATGATGCCAAGCCACCGCTATGTGAGAGGGCCTCAACAATGCTATTTTACAAACGTCTGCCAAAGGAGCAACACTCAGAAAGCTAGTGCTTCCAAATAAACCTGTTGGACTATAACCTGGTGTTGCATGATTTTTAACTTTGCCCACCCCAATCCCACACCACCACCTCCACATAATTTTTTAAACGGCCATCTCTCCAGTGTACAGGCTTTTGACTTGATGTTGCAAAGTTTGTGGATGTGCTATCGTTTGTTGGGACAGAATCTTGGTAACTTGCTGTGACTGCATTCAGACCAAGAATGGTTTTCAGACCTATCTGCAGAAAGACTGCTGTGGTGATGGGGTCTGTTGACTGGGAGCTGGAGCTAAGGCTCAGACTGCAAGTAGAGAGAGGCTGTCCATAGAGGCCCATATACACGGAGAGTTTTCAGGAAACTCTTCTCCTACCTCCACCTCAGCCAGGAGCAATGACTGTGCTGCATGCTGTTCACCCAGGATGTGGTGACAGAAGTGTGCCACCTCCCTCTACAGGACCTGTGGCTTCACAACAGCACAAGGACAGTGACACTGTGGCCCTCAGGTTTACCATTCCTCTCAGCTTCTATCCTACTCAGTTTTTCCAGGTGAAAGCAAGCAACGTTACAAACATACCCCTGTAAGCTGACTTGTTGATCCATCCAGGCAGTAGTGAGGCACCATGTTTTCAAGGAAAGGAGAGTTCTCCTTTTCCTATATATGGAGAGTAGCAAGAGGGCATGTGGTTTTGTTAAAATAACAGGGTTCCCAATAATGCACGGAGTTATTAATTGTACATGCCTTTTTATATGTTTATTTATGGGATGTGGGCATCGCTGGCTGGGGCCAGCATTTATTGCCTGTCCCTAGTTACCCTTGAGAAAGTGGTGGTGAGCTGCCTTCTTTAACCATTGTAATCGATGTGCTGTGGCTAGATCCACAATGCACTAAGGGAGGGAATGCTCGGATTTTGATGTGGTGATGATGACAGAATGGTGATATATTTCCAAGTCAGGATGATGAGTGACCTTGAAGGGAAATTGCAAGTGGTGGTGTTCCTTTGTATTTGCTTTCCTTGTCTTTCTCAATGGAGGTAGTTATCATGTCGGTGAACTTTTGCATGGGTCTTGTAGATGGTACACACTGCTGCTGCTGAGTGTCAGTGGGGGTGAGAGTGAGCATTTGTGGATCTGGTGCCAGTGAAGTGGGCTACTTTGCCCTGGGTGGTGTCAAACTTCTTGAGTGTTGTTGGAGCTGCACCCATCCGGGCAAGTGGGGAGTATTTCCATCGCACTCCTGACTTATACCTTGTAATGATGGACAGGTTTTAGGGAGTCGGGGTGAGTTACTCGCTGCAGAAATCCTTGCCTTTGACCCCTCTGCATCCCTATATGTAGATCAGGAGAGTTACAGGAATTGGAAAGGATTCTTTCTAATAAAGTGCAGTCCAAATCACCGTTCTGGCATCAGCTATGAATCTGTGAGCTGTTTTGCTGTGTCCAGTAGCTAACTGCTTGGTGGGAAGTGACATGGCAAGAGATGGTGGTGTCAGTGTCATTGCAGAGTAATGTCGAGGTCCAGACTAATGCTATGGGGATAGGGGTTCAAAACCTGATATGGTAGTTGGTGTAATTTTTGCTGGTCAGGTGGGTTGAACAATAAAGAATGGGATTTCATCCTGAAAAACAATGTGGCGACACATTTTGGGAAGTTTAAAAAGGCAAGGGGTGCTTAGGGTGTAGGGAATCGAAAAAAAGGACCCCGGAATTTACATAGGATGAGAGGGAACTTGGTGTACATGTTCATAGATTTGAAGGCAACAGGGCAAGTTAGACAAGGTTAAGAAGTCATATGCTGAAAATGTGTTGCTGGAACAGCGCAGCAGGTCAGGCAGCATCCAAGGAACAGGAGAATCGACGTTTCGGGCATCAGCCCTTCTTCAGGAATGAGGAAGGGCTTATGCCCGAAACATTGATTCACCTGTTCCCTGAATGCTGCCTGACCTGCTGCGCTGTTCCAGCAACACATTTTCAGCTCTGATCTCCAGCATCTGCAGACCTCACTTTCTCCTCTAAGAAGTCATATGGGACAGTGTTTGCTGCCTCAGGAAGGAGAGGGCACAGAAGGAGATATTTAACGCTGCTTCACTCTTGATGAGCTGTCTGAAGATGCTGAAGATGCCAAACCTTCACCATCATTGCTCAACGGTTCCCCATTTTGCCATTCATTGACATTGTCCCAACACAGCATCCCCTTTGCCAAAGTCCTGCAGTAAAAGCTGTGGATGATAACTCATTCTGTAGCTACTTTATTAACTAACCCATCCAGAAATACGGTAAAAAGAAAATACCATTCCACAAGCGGTTTGTCTTTACTGCTCCTGCACACTGCAGGCACCTGCAGCCTACCTGGTGCAAGCCTGTTGATTTTGAGCAGCTCTGGCTCCTGAGAGTTTGGCTTCAGTCTGCAGGACCTCTTGTTGAGGTGGCTGAGCTCTCTACTATCCTGTGAGGTATGTGCAGGGCCAGGATCTGAACTGGTGGCTGAGAGCATAAGAAGAAATCAAAATGCTTCTACCTCTGAGGTCTGTGATCACTCCTGTCCTTCCTTATGAGACTGCGCTGACCTGTCAGCTAGCATTTCCCAGATATCTGAAATTGGAAGATGATCAGAAAGGGAGAACTTGGGTGAGGGAAGTTGTCTGGGATGAGAAATAATAGGTTCTTGGTCTTCCAATCTGCAGCTTGTAAAAGTGCTATTGGAATCATAGAGATCTACAGCACAGAAGAAGGCCCTTTGATCCATCACGTTTGTACTGCGGAAAACAACCATCTGGCTATTCAAATCCCATTTTTCTGCACATGAGCCGTAGCCGTGTAAGCCTTGTCCATAGGGCAAGGTAGAATTAGAGAATGGCAGGCAGGAGGAATTCACTGATATCCTGAATGTTGCCAAACCTAGCAGCCTTAGTGACAGCTATCCTTGTCATGCAGAGTGCATCATCCTCTCAAGTGACCCAGGCTTGTCTGTTAGCAATGAGAGCTGGATGTGAGGATGCCATCATTGGTGGGTGCGTAATGGTGAGATCGAGCATCTGAATGTTAGGCTTGAATTCTGTTTGCAAAGGACTCCTGCTGGCTGAGTGAGGGGAGCATTCTGCAGCACTAAAGGTTCGTGGACCAGTGACTCGGAGGCAGATTTGCTGACCGTGACCACTCGCATGAGATCATGAATCTATCTGCAGCTCCATGGCCAGGTTCTCAACAAGTTGACTACCTGGTCCTTTTGGGGGCTATTCCTGCAGAAACATGGTCTCCTTCGATCTCCTAGAGGTACAGCCTGGCTGGAGCAGAAGCTCAACGCTCACACAGCCAGCAGCATGGCTCCTATTCAACTTAGCCTGCAATCATTCAAATGAAGAGTTCACACCAAGTGTTATGATGAAAGTTGTCTGTTTGTATGAATGTCAATGTTCTGTGGAGTTTGGATTTTACACTAGTGACGGATGGGTGTTAGTTTGTGAAGGAGTTTGAAAGTTAATTAGGTCAGTCTTTCTAGAGCTTCATGCCAGTATGTGTCAGGGAACAAGAACGCATGGAATGCTAATAGGAGTTTGTTTATACCATGGGATTTTATGAAGGGAGAGAGAGAGAATATTAAATCATTAGGTGGAGCAAAATCTAATGAGAAAGTTGCTTTTTAATATAACTCAACAGCTTTAGGAAGCCTGAAGGTCACAGGCACGCATAGTGTCTACTGAAAAATGGAGATTGTTCAGAGCAGTTGAGGAAATAAGTTATCTTTGTGAAAACATGTAATTTGTGAATTTGGGAATATTTGATTAGATGGTGTAGGGAGTAGATTGTATTTTGATCTGTGTGTCTTGAAGCCTTTCGGTCTGTGTTATATTTAGCTTGTTTTGTGTATTTTATTTTGTTTCACTTTCTTTTGTTGTAATGACCTTCTGTTTTATTGTTCAGTCCAAGTCTGCAGTCTGCTCTGCTTATCTTTCAGTGAAAGACCACCGTGGCAGATAAAACTGAATTAAAAATATGATCTGGCAAGCTAGATTTCATAAAAAAAACCCAAAAGAACTGTGGATGCTGGAAATCCGAAACAAAAATAGAAAATCTCAGGACTGGCAGCTTGATCATAGAGTCATACAGCACGGAAGCAGACCCTTCAGTCCAACCAGTCAACGACAACCATATTCCCAACTGCCTGCACTTGACCCAAATCCCTCCAAACGCTTCATATTCACATACTTATGTGGAGAGTTAACTCCAGTGACGACTCTTCAACCTTCTGAAGAAGAACTGTTGAGATTTTCCAGCAATTTCTGTTTTCGTTTGAGCTAGATTTCATTCTTGGATCTGCATTGCCCAATAGTGACATCGGCCAGGGTCGGAACACTCTGCATGCCTTAATGTAGTCCAGTGCAAACTGATCATGAATTACGTCCTCAACTCAAAAATGAGAATGGTCAAGTTTATAACTCATGGCATCTGGAAAAAAATGGGAAAGGAGAGAAGCACAGGAAAAAGAAAGGCCTATACGTAGATTTTAAAAAGGGCAGGGAAATAATATGGGTCAAAAAGGATGGCGCTGGAAAAGCACATCAGGTACCTGAGGAGGTGGGGAATCAATTTTTCCGGCATAAGCCCTTCATCCCTGATTAAGGCCTTTTGCCCGAAACGTTGACTCTCCTCCTTGGATGCTGCCTGACTTGCTGTGCTTTTCCAGCACCACCCTTTTCGACTCTGACTCTCCAGCATCTGCCGTCCTTACTTTCTCCCAGGAAAGTGATATGGTCAGGTTATTACCACCTTGTCTGGGTGCAAAACTAAACGGATGAACCTTATTTGTTGATGCAAGAAATAAATTATCATGAATGTTAGACAGTTTTAGATTGTTCTAAGAACCCAGATGGTTAACTTGCGTCCTTTGATGTGTTCCGGCCAACATGTACCACCAGTTCAACACTGGAATGTGTGACCGCCCAATATCTTCTGGCAAGGTCAAGCTGCCAAATCAGTTATAAAGAAAATTATTCATGAAGGCACCCCGCAATTCACTTCTTGGAGCAACTTAGAATGGATTACAAATTGCCGTCGTCATCTTATGAAAAGAAGCATTGAGGTGTCATTAGAAATTAACTGTTGAAATGAGGGTGCAGAGATGGGAAGTTTGGAAACATCATTCAAGTGGTCCAGAAGAAAAAAAACTTGCTGTGTTGTATAACAAGAACAAATGGAAACCATGTGATACTCAGGATAAAAAAATGTTAATCAGTTACAGAAGTGCAATGTGTACTTGTGAATTAAAGTGCCTTGTATTTTTCCTCCCCAAACTTTCCTTTTAGCGTCAGGTGATGTTCTGTTGCATTCCTACCTAAGTGGTCAGCCTGTGGAGGAATCGAAAATCAGCATGCTGGCTTGTTTCCTGGTCTATCATTCAGTGCCTACACTTCAACAAATAGCAGCTACAGGAATTGAAGGTAAACTTTGAATTTAAGTCTAATTTGGAATGTGATGCTTGAAAGGGTTGGTAAAAGAGATTCAACAGTAACATTCAGAATGGAGTTAGGTGAATAATTGAAAAGAAAATATCTCCAGAATCTGTGGGGTGGGGCAAATATAATGGAGTGGAACTAGTTGGAATTCTTTTTTAGATGATCAGAAGCACAAATATATTTTCTTTGCTGTATTTTTCTCTCTGACTCTAAAGTCATTTCCAGGCTGTATAATAAGAATTAGATGATGAATACTTGAGGAATTATGAAGAAACCATATGTGCAGATTAAAACTAGGAATGTATTGGAATTCAGCAGTACATCTGCCAACACCCTGAGACTGAGAGAGAGAGTCCTATATCATTGTTTAAATTCATGAAAGGTTTCAAAAATAGTTAACAACTGCTAATGATCGGCAGGTTAGTAACCAAACAGGGCAGACGTAAGTTGATTGGCACAAAAACCAAAGACAAGTTGAAAAGCATTTGAACACAATGAATAGTTAAGTTTTGAAAGATACTTCCTAATAGGAGTAGGGTAGATCCAGACTCAATCACAGCTTTCTCAAACGAATTGGATGAATACTTGGAAGATATGAAGAAGTAATGGGAGTGAGACTGATTGGATTGTACTTAAAAACTGGTGCAAATTTGACTATTCTAAGGTTCTATGATTTCAGATAGATACAGATTTTATCTGAATTCTGAGAATCTCTACTATAGTATTGACTGGCTGCCTCTTTTCAGATGCTCATTAGCCTGCAATAGCTCCTTATTCACTTATTACCTGGGCGACTTTATTCAAGAAAATACAAGAATGGCTTTCTTTAAACGTAAAGCACCAATTGCATTTTGCATATTAAACCTGGAGTTACATATGTACCAGCCCTTTTGTGATGTGTCTGTCAAAGTGATGGAGCCTTTGTGTTTCTGAGTCAGTGTCTGGATTAGTTCCCATGGGTCATTCCATTGAATCAGCATTTTCTGCTTCAAAATGGAGACCAGGGATTAGTCACTGCTGTGACATTGACCGTTTCCTGTCTGTTCCTAAACTGTGAACTCCATATTTTAAAGAGGCCACTTCATGGATGCCTTCATCCACACTATTTGTCTATCGGCCAATCAAATTAACTAGTGACTTATCTTCTTGCTGTTTGTGGGATCTTGCTGTGTTATAATTGGCTGTCATTTTCCGCTGCATTACACCAGTGATCCCATTTTAAAATTGTTTTGGAATCCCCTGAGATTATGTAATGATGTGGAGGTGCCAGTGTTGGACTGGTGTAGACGTAGTCAGAAATCACACGACACCAGTTCCTTTGTCAGGTGAAGGGCTTCTTTTGGCAAAAAAGCAGCGCTCCAAATACTTGTGAGGTGTAGTGGACAGCAAAGAGGGTTATCTCAGATTACAGCAGGATCTGGACCAGATGGGCCAATGTGTGAGAAATGGCAGGTGGAGTTTCATTCAGTTAAATGCGAAGTGCTGCATTTTGGGAAAGCAAATCTTAGCAGGACTTGTACACTTAATGGTAAGGTCCTAGAGAGTGTTGCTGAACAAAGAGACCTTGGAGTACAGGTTCATAGCTCCTTGAAAGTGGAGTCACATGTAGATAGGATAGTGAAGAAGGCATTTGGTATGCTTTCCTTTATTGGTCAGAGTATTGAGTACAGGAGTTGGGAAGTCATGTTGCGGCTGTACAGGACATTGGTTAGGCCACTGTTGGAATATTGCGTGCAATTCTGGTCTCCTTCCTATCAGAAAGATGTTGTGAAACTTGAAAGGGTTCAGAAAAGATTTACAAGGATATTGTCAAGGTTGGAGGATTTGAGCTACAGGGAGAGGCTGAACAGGCTGGGGCTGTTTTCCCTGGAGCGTCGGAGGCTGAGGAGTGACCTTATAGAGGTTTACAAAATTATGAGGGGCATGGATAGGATAAATAGACAAAAGTCTTTTCCCTGGGGTCGGGGAGTCCAGAACTAGAGGGCATAGGTTTAGGGTGAGAGGGGAAAGATATAAAAGAGACCTAAGGGGCAACTTTTTCACGCAGAGGGTGGTACGTGTATGGAATGAACTACCAGAGGATGTGGTGGAGGCTGGTAAAATTGCAACATTTAAGAGGCTTTTGGATGGGTATATGAATAGGAAGGGTTTGGAGGGATATGGGCCAGGTGCTGGCAGGTGGGACTAGATTGCGTTGGAATATTTGGTCGGCATGGATGGGTTGGACCGAAGGGTCTGTTTCCATGCTGTACATCTCTATGACTCTAAACCTGTTAGATATAACCTGGTGTCGTGTGACTTCTGGGATTTATATGAGGCACATTAAAAATCAATTTCTCTACTTACAAGCAATGACATTAGATAGATTTCGGATGACCATTCTCATCATTGTCAAAAATAATATTAGGAAAATATTAATTTCTATTAAGATAGTAGCATAGCCTATTGTTAGGACATTTCAAATTAATTTGTAGCCAATTAACATAGGAGTCCAGTCATCATGTAGGAAGGTTATGTCGCTAGTTGCAACAAAGGTCAAGAGTGTGGTGCTGGAAACGCACAGCAGGTCTGGCAGCATCAGAGGAGCAGGAGAATCGACGTTTCAAGCAAAAATCCTTCCTCAGGAATGATGAAGGGCTTTTGCCCGAAATGTCGATTCTCCTGCTCCTCGGATACTTCCTGACCCTCTCGATTCTAATCTCCACCACCCTCTCGATTCTAATCTCCAGCATCTGCAGTCCTCACTTTCGCCTAATTGCAACAAAGTCTTACAAACAGTAAATAAAATCTACAATTAGTTCACTAATTCATTAACAATAGTGACTGAGGAAGGACTCTTGACCAGTGCACTGAGACACCACCATGCTCTTCAAATAGAACCTGGAACATTTTGGGTTTAATTTATCAATGAGCAGATCAAGCTTTGGTTGGGTGCCACATAAATTTTTAGATAGCGGAATCTTTGCGCTTAGGGATATCTAGGAATTGCTGACTTTCCTGTTTTCACACAGACCTGTCCTTTATGCTTTAGGTACTGCAAGTTTCTCCGAACTTCTGCTCAAATTCAGCCAACTACATTTGCCAGTGCAGACTCTGCTGAGGTTAGCTCCAGTGATGCTCGGCAGGCCCCAAGCAATGTTGGTTTGATGGTCACTGGGATTTATTACAACTCTAAACCTAGTCAGATCATTCGTGTCTCTTTATTGTCCAGTTATGGAATTGTTTCTGCATCACTTAAAACATTTTTTAAACTATCTTATGGTTGTTATTGTTGGAAAGCATGTTAGCAAACACTGTTAATGCCACCAGCAATTGCTGTGCATTGCCGACTGGATTTAGATGTGCATATGTTAACTGAAGAGGAACTGACTTTGTGAATAAAAACATCTACTTTTGCAGTTGGTTGTGATGTTTTATTTTGGTTTAAAATTTGCATTGCAAGCATGCAAAGAGGGCGAACACGAAAAGACCAGCCTGTCTCTCTCACCATATGCATAAACTAAACTGTGTCGACCACTTTGTCCCACTATCAGGCAGCTGTTTCAGTGCAGCCGGACGATATATCTCCAACTCCTGAAAACAAACAATTTCGGGGACTTCTATGAATGAGAGTAACATCCCCAAAAGCCCGCATCTTTTCTCACCATGGCTGATGTCACAAAGTAGAGACATGTTGCCAGGGTTGTCATTTGATGACTCTGTGAAAAGAATACCTTGTGTCAGCTGGTTCTATGCTCCTGTAACTTATGCTCCACTATCTAACTCAAAATGACCTGAGCATTTTGCCAAAAACTCACGAACCTGAAATTAAGTCTGTTGAGGCATTCAAGATGGCATTGCTGATGACTTGGATGGAAATAATGTGCAAGGCTCTGGTGAAAAAGCAGAAGATTGGCACTCGGTATTAGAATCAGTGAAGGCACAATGGGCTGAATGGCCTCTTCTACAGCACAGCCACTCTGTTACTGTCTCCACAGAGTCTGCCTAATCAGCTGAGTATTTTTCAATACACTTTTAATTTCAGATTTCTCCCATTTGTTAATTTTGCTTTTCTATCAAAATTGCCTAACTGGACTAAACCTAAACCTTGGATTATTTTAAAGATTATTGTTAAAAATTCCCTAAACTCTGAATTTCTAAAGTAAAATGACCTTCTCTTGCATGGCTGTCAAATTAGGTTTAAGGATCAGAAGGACTCAGTCTCCCTCTGTTTCTTGACCACAACCGATTCCTTTTCCTGACCCTTCTGCCCATTCCCCAAGTCTCTCTCTCTCTCTCTCTCAGCCCCAAACTCCCCAGTTTCATTTTCTCCCCCATCCCCAGCCCATTATCTTCCTCTCTCTCGAGTCTCTATTTCCTTACCTTCATCCCCATCACCTGAACTTCCCTCCTTCTCCCCAAGCCTTGCTTCTGCATCAGTCACCCTGCTCCTAAGTCCTTGTCACCCTCTGTCTTCTGTCATAAATCCCATTCAGCTGATTCCTCATTATCCAGTCTTACCTGCCCCACTCCCAAATCTCCATTCCCCATGGACATTCCTTCCAGTTTGGTGTCACCAATACACCTTCTGTTTTTCCATCAGATGCTGCCTTATTAGGAGGTCATGCCCACCTGCTCAACATTACTTCATCAACCCCTCAAAGATCTCACAAATCTTTTTCTCCCACAAACTGGTGGGCCGTTTCCCTGACACCTTTATTGCAATGTGGATTAAGATGACGAAAAGCATAGGCCTGACATCTATTCCACTGTTCCCCTTGTTGAGTTGCTTCCCTTAGTAACTCGTCTGCTGCCTGACCTGCTGTGCTTTTCTAGCACTACACTCTCAACTTCCATTAGTAACTGTCTTCTACCTATCAGAATTAATTCCTTATCCAACCCAAACTCTGTACACTTATCCCACAAGCTTTGTTGTGTGACATTTTACACTTTGGTTTTCAAAAGGACATTGAAAGTGTAAACCAGTTTACGTAAATCTACCAACCTAGAAGCAACCACAAAGTATGGAATCTGTTGCGTGAGTTCTGACCCTTAATATATGTTGAGAGTTGTGAACAACTTGCCCAGCTGATCGTATTGATTCGTGATGCATGATTGAGTTGGAGTCTCCTGTAAATAATGCTGAATTGAATACTGTCAGAACCAGGCGCTTGTTCTAACCACGGGTTATCTTTCCATTGATTTGGTCATTTTAAACTTTAATGTCAACAGTGCAAAGTATTGCTAGTAATTCAGCATTGTCTTCTGTCATGAGGATAGTTTAAAAAAAAGACCATTTCATAACCTGTGAATTTCCCTCTATCCCTCGTTTTCGCCAATAACAATTTATAGCCTTGAATGGCCTGTTGACTCAACATAATAAAAAATAATCCTACTGTTATCACATCTCTCTACTCACTACCTTCACCTTGTGGTTGTCTTGATGGCAACTTTCATTTCCCTTTAGCTAAACTTGATACCCATCTCTTATTATCTTTCTGTCTATATGCAATCATTTTTGTTTGAATCTAATTTGTCCTTGCATATGACCCATTAGCCATGGGTTTTACTTTCAAGGCTTTACTGTTTGTCATGCATTAGTGGTCATGCTTTTGCCTCTGAGTCAGAACACTGGGCTTCAAATCCCACATCAGAAACCGGCATGTATTATTTAAGTTGATACTTAGTGAGAAAGTATTCTCTTTTAGATGAGACATTAATCCAAGGCCCCATTTTCCCTGTTAACTAGGTATAAAAGATTACACAGCATTACTTCGAAGAGATGTTTGAATTCCTGTTAGTCTTCCCTCTCA